>NC_060179.1:63185953-63383453 GCF_021184085.1 Oncorhynchus gorbuscha | reverse complement strand
CTCTCATCATACCTACTCAATTTGAGTCTTAGTTTTATGGTGGGTGGAGGAATTGACCAACAAATCTATGGATATAGCAGCCTATAGCCTAAACATGAAGGCCTACCTATTATTTCTTAAAATAGGAAGGAATAGGCTCCAACACAAAACACTCATTGTTAGTAAGACCCCCATGAAATGGAAAAAAATGAATGGTAACTTATTGGCATTGGGAGAACCATATCCACACTCACAAATACCACTCAAATGGACGGCAGTTCATCAAAACCATACTGCAACAGGGAACATTGCAAATGCCAAGTGTGATAAACCAAAATTCCCATAGGGGGTGAGCGCACTCCACCATAGATTTTGATATGGGAAATGGTTACAAAGTCAGGTCCCAAGGGTGAAATCTCAATTTTTTTCAGAATGTTAAAACCTCATAAAAAGAGCTTTATTTGCCAATTATACATATTTTATGTTCAATTATACATATGTAGTAACCGTACGACCACAAATTTGTCTTATTTTATTGAGTTTGTCCATAAGGCCTATGTTTTGTCCATTTGCAATATATGATCATAGGAAGTCGGCTTCCGAACCAAAAAGTCAGTGTACCATGTCCAAATGGCATAAGAAATGTCCAAATGGCATATATACTGACCAAATGATATATATCACTATGTTAAGCCCTGAATCAACCTAGAAGGTTTAGTTGACATGTTTGATCATAGGAAGTCATAGGAAGTAAGAATTTCTCATTGATGTTGATTCAGCATGTCCATTTCGTAATGGGAAGTCCTTATGGATTTACATTGGCAATGGACACTGTCAACTTGCAGAAGAGCATGTTCACACTGCTCATTGGTGTTGATTTCAGCCTGTCCATTTGGTGATGTTAAATCCCTCATTAATAACCTCTTAAGGATCGGCCCCTTTTTTTCAAATTTCCATTGCATTTATGCTCTGTCAGAACTGGCCCGCAGCTAGAACGTAACTACGTGTTACATTTTTTTTTAAAATGGTTTTAACAGAAGGCACTGTGAATTTTGAGTCGGCTCTGAAATATGTGATAGTTGGCTTCTAAACGAGTTGGACAAAGTGGGTTTGGTGTCAGTATGTATCAGTTTGGTGTTAGAATGATATTTTATTGACTGATGGATGCTGACTTGATGGCTGACTTCACCCAATGGACAGACTGAAATCAACACTAAAAGTGTTGGCAAAATGCATCACCGTAGTCTCTAGGCCGTGCCGAGTTCAAGGAGATGCGCCACTTGCCCGTAGCTCGCTCAGCCTGACCGCAGCGACGTTGCAGAAAGTAGGCCCGGAATGAAGCCTGACTAGTAGTGATTTCAACATGCTTTGGACATATTGCGGCCTTCTGGACATACAGAGACACGCCATTTTTGATGGGCTCTTCGGGGGGAGGTTGGGATGGATAAGCCACAGAGTTATTCTAGCTGCGCTCGCTGGTTCATGTAGTCTGACACATTCGAGATGCTCCCTAAGGACAACATGTGTTTACAGGTTATGCTCTAACTTTTCTTCAATGCAGGCGACTTTCAAAATTACTTTTGCCACGTGTTCAGGGTCACCTGTACCTCTATAGATAAACATAAAAAGATTGAATTGAATAGTCCCCTTCATATCCTAAAGAGGAAATGTGAACTTTACCATACCATCAAATGGGGAGGCTTAAATCATCACAAAAAGGAAAACAAATGGCATCACCATAGTCTCTAGGCCATGCAGAGTTCAAAGAGATGCCCCACTTGAACGTAGCTCACTCGGTCTGACTGCAGTGACCGTGCAAAAAGTAGGCCCAAAATGAAGCCTGACCTAAATTTGAGGTCCTTTTGGGTGACAGCGGCAGAACCGTTGAGGCTAGAAACACAATTCAACGACAGGAAAGTTCCTAAGGTCCTCCCGATCTGCGCAAGCCTAACATTGACCATGTAGTATGAACCCTTAACAGTGAAAACAGGGTGTTTTCTTCTGACAGTTTGCAATGACATCTCTCCCCATAGGAATACATTGCCTCCTTCCCTAAATTCAACCTGTTGTTTACGATTGCCAAATCAAACTGTCTTCAATGACAATCCACCAGGCCACTATGAGGATTACCTGTGTTGATTCAAAGCTTCCTGGAGCAACCGCGAGTGGTTAAATTCACCCTAAAATTGATTTTGATTTCACAACCTGTAGTTAGTGAAAAACACTGTATTCAACCCTCTATATATCAGTCAGTTCTTAACGTAAAGACTTGAAACTCAGGAACGTCTATCACTGCTCGGCCATCCTGAGTTCAACGAGCCATTCAATTGGGCATTTCTGCAGTATATTAAAGCATGTCCAATTCGGACAGTGTACAATTGTACATTTCCAATGTATTTAAAAACGCAGTTTTTCACAATTCCTGACATTTAATCATAGTAAAAATTCCCTGTCTTAGGTAAGTTAGGAACACCACTTTATTTTAAGAATGTGAAAATGTCAGAATAACAGTCATTTCTTTCATCACATTCCCACTGGGTCAGAAGTTTACATACACTCAATTAGCATTTGGTAGCATTGCCTCTAAATTGTTTATCTTGGGTCAAATGTATCAGGTAGCCTTCCACAAGCTTTCCACAATAAGTTGGGTGAATTTTGGCCCATTCCTCCTGACAGAGTTGGTGTAACTGAGTCAGGTTTGTAGGCCTCCTTGTTCGCACATGCTTTTTCAGTTCTGCCCACACATTTTCTATAGGATTGAGGTCAGGGCTTTGTGATGGCCACTCTAATACCTTGACTTTGCTGTCCTTAAGCCATTTTGCCACAACTTTGGAAGTATGCTTGGGGTCATTGTCCATTTGGAAGACCCATTTGCGACCAAGTTTAAACTTCCTGAATGATATACTTTTAGATGTTGCTTCAATATATCCACATAATTTTCCTTCCTCATCTATTTTGGGAAGTGCACCAGTCACTCCTGCAGCAAAGCTCCCCCACAACATGATGCTGCCACCCCCGTGCTTTACGGTTGGGATGGTGTTCTTCGGCTTGCAAGCCTCCCCCTTTTTCCTCCAAACATAACGTGGTCATTAAACATGGTCATTATGGCCAAACAGTTCTATTTTTGTTTCATCAGACCAGAGGACATTTCTCCAAAAAGTATGATCTTTGTCCCCATGTGCAGTTGCAAACCGTAGTCTGGATTTTTTATAGCGGTTTTGGAGCAGTGGCTTCTTCCTTGCTGAGCGGCCTTTCTACCCTCCCGATATAGGACTCGTTTTACTGCGGATATAGATACTTTTGCACCTGTTTCCTCCAGCATCTTCACATGGTCCTTTCCTGTTGTTCTGGGATTGAATTATGTTCATCTCTAGGATACAGAACGCATATCCTTCCTGAGCGGTATGATGGCTGCGTGATCCCATGGTGTTTATACTTGCGTACTATTGTTTGTACAGATGAACGTGCTACTTTCAGGCTTTGGAAATTGCTCCCAAGGATGAACCAGACTTGTGGAGGTCTACCATTTTTTTCTGAGGTCTTTGCTGATTTCCCCATGATGTCAAGCAAAGAGGCACTGAATTTGAAGGTAGGCCTTGAAATACATCCACAGGTACACCTCCAATTGCCTCAAATTATGTCAATTAGCCTACCAGAAGCTTCTAAAGCCACGACATAATTTTCTGGAATTTTCCAAGCTGTTTAAAGGCACGGTCAACTTAGTGATTGTAAAGTTCTGACCCACTGGAATTGTGATACAGTGATTTATAAGTGAAATAATCTGTCTGTAAACAATTGTTGGAAAAATGACTTGTGTCATGCACAAAGTAGATGTCCTAACTGACTTGCCAAAACTATAGTTTGTTTACAAGAAATTTGTGGAGTGGTTGAAAAACGAGTTTTAATGACTCCAACCTAAGTGTATGTAAACTTCCAACTTCAACTGTATATATGTGTTGGCTTCTTGCAGTCAATTTGCAGTCTACAAATGATTTATAATTATGTTCTGGCCCCGACCATCCTCTCAAGAAAAAAAAAATCGGTCCGCAGTTGAATCTAGTTGATTATCCCTGGGCTATAGTCTAGTCCGTGCACATTTTTTGGACTAGACCTAATCAAAAATGATTTTACAAGAAACCTCCTCGTAAACTGCCACGTAGTATTACACAGTGCAGGTATTGGTTAAGCAGGGTTTGAATATCCATTGATGTGTGTAATGCAGCCTTGTTTTATTTACACCATCCCAGCAGCTATCTTAATAATTAAACTTTGTTCTGTGCATCTTCGAGCATGCACTTCCTAGCCTATAGCCTATAGATCATTTGATTGAGACCACACTAAATAGCCAGTTCGCAGTTGTAAATGAGAACTTGTTCTCAACTGGCCTACCTGGTTAAATAAAGGTGGAATTTTTTTTAAATCTAAAAATAATATGATATTGAGCGCCCAGTAGAGAATCAGAGATGAGGGGCGGCATCCGGCACACATCTATATGTAGCCTAATAATCAACTCATTATAAAACACTCCGAAATATTGAAATGTAATTAATGACATGACCCTTCTTTCCCCTGGACTAGATTTAAATAATACTAACCCCTCCCCTTGACTGAAATTGAAAAAGCATGACCCACCCCCATATTCCTACTGTAAATACAGGTTTTTCAAGAGGCCCAATAATCACCTCTGTAGCAGCCTAGTTATAATAATTTTAATTGTGGTCTAACATTAATTACTGATTAAAATACTTGGGCAGCTTATAGCTTACAGCTTATAGCCAAATCGGTTAGATACAAAATATCTAGAAGGCCCTAGAATGTAAGAGAACATGATGACATGGGATAAGACAAGTAAAGTAGTATTGGTGTTGTACTTTAGGCTAAGTCAAGTCTATAGAGGGCCTATCTTTATCTGCTGTTTGTCTTTCCTTTGGCCACCTCTGGCTGAATGAGATAACATGTTGGCACATTAAACATTGGTGTGGGTCGACCCACAGATCTATACACACACTTTTGTTTATAAGACAGACAAGTCAGAGAAGACAAGTGCAGCATAGGTAATGACCGTTGGAATGGAGTTACCAATGCCATAGGCTATTCACCAATGACATCAAGGGATGGCATTGCTCATTCATTCGTTGAGAAAAGGCAAACTGGATATGTGGAACGACAATAAAAAGGTAAGTGAGTGAAACAGGTTTATGTGTGTGTAAATTGTGGTTATTGTTGCGTAATTGAAGATGTGCTAATTAGGCTGCAGGACCGATTAGGATCCTTGATACAAAGTAACAGTTGCGTTGATATAGCAAGCAACGTGCCTTGAAAAGCTACATTGTTCCGGATGTAAGCAGCAACAACTTTCATCATAACATTACCTAAAACGAATATAGTTTGCAAGCTGCAACTATGTACCTAACATATGAAATTGATAAAGGATACGTTTTATTGAAATTTTGCCATGTAATCCACAGGTAACAGTGATTGTATTACCGCTTTATAGTGACGTCTTGCTTGCAGAGTTACTGCAGACTCGAAGAACGTGCACGTTCACGCCAACAATGCGCGTTCACACATACCCACATTTACCAGAGGATTCGTTACAGTTGGGAGGGACTGACTCAGAAAGTCACATGTAAACTGCAAAAAAAAAATGTGCTCTTCATAAATCAGCTAATCCTAGCCTCACACACACACACACACACACACACACACACACACACACACACACACACACACACACACACACACACACACACACACACACACACACACACACACACACACACACACACACACACACAATGTTAATATATTAACCTTATACCATACCAATAACATTGACATTATTAACTATGTATTTATTTTCTTCCCAATCACAAGCGTTGTTTACTTGTTACCTTTTCTAAAAGTTCTCTATTGCCCCCTTCCCTACAGCATCTTCTGCTCCAACTATGACAGTGTGGGGGTCCAGAGTGAAGCGCTACATGGGGCCTAACGTCTACACGGCGCCTCCAGATGGTGGCTGGGGATGGGTGGTGGCGGTCTCCTTCTTCCTGGTGGAAGTGTTCACCTACGGAGTCATCAAGAGCTTGGGTATCTTCCTCCAGGACCTGATGGGGGAGTTTGGGGAGAGCAACAGCCGAGTCTCTTGGATCATCTCCATCTGCGTCTTCACTATGAGTTTCACTGGTGAGACTGGTGATGGGGGATGAGAGGGTCTAAGGCAGGGGTTCTTAAGCTTTTTCAGATCAAGACCCAAATGAGAAATTGACTGTCCTCTCGTGAGCCAAATGGTTCTCCAAATTAAGAAGACATAGTGCCTGATTATAGATGTATTCTCATAACTTGTGACCCACCTCTCACATGCCCAGGGCCCACTATGGGTCCAGACCCATAGTTTAAGAAATTCTGGTTCTGAAGAGCTGCTGAGTGTGAAGGCTTGTGTTACTGTGCCAGACTGCTTGATCTCATAATATTTTATTAGGGCGATATTAACTGAAAAAGGTCAGATGCTCTATAGTGTGTCATATCTTAGTGCTAACAAGAGAAACCTATCCCCTCTCTCCTCACAGCTCCTCTTGCTTCTATAATGACCAACCGATTTGGGTTCCGGCCAGTTGTTATGATTGGTGGACTCCTCATCTCCATAGGAACCATCGCCAGTGGCTTCACCAACTCCATCAACGAGATGTACATCACCATTGGACTCGTTGCAGGTAAGACAAACAAATACACACAGGATATTGACCATCATAACTGTCACAGCGGCACCAGTGTTGTCACCAGTGGGTGTGCATGTTTGTCCTCTCCCCTCCACAGGCCTGGGGTACTGTCTGACCTTCCTGCCCACCGTCACCCTACTGTCTCAGTACTTCTCCCAGCGACGTTCCCTGGTCACAGCTGTCGCCTCCACGGGAGAGTCCTTCTCTGTGTTCGCCCTCGCCCCAGGTAAGAGGTCACAGTGGGACTAAAAGCCTATGCTTACTAGCAAAGTTTCTCTTTAAAAAATACAATGTTTCAGTTTACCAACCTTCCCATTACCTTAATCTCACTTTTCTCAATTGCTTTTTCTTTTAAAATTAACCCGCATTTAATTTGAGGTTGGATTGCAAACCCTGACCACTATAGTCTTGTATTTCAAACACTCTCCTCTTTGTTCTCCCCCATCTGCTCCTCAGCATTCTCTGCTCTGAGGGACTGTATCGGCTGGCGTTACACTCTGGTGGTGATCGGAGCTCTGCAGGGCATCATCATCATCTGTGGAGTTTTGCTAAGACCAATCTTCATCAGACCTGGACCAGCCACTGAGACAGAGACAGGTGGACTGGCTGACCAAGAGCTGAAGGCTCTGAACACACAGGAGGAGTCCTACACTAAGGAGAGACTGTACACTAAGGACATTTCATATGCTAAGGATAGCTATTACACACCGCAGAGTTCCTACTCTCAGGAGAACAAGCTGACTCATTGTTACTCCCTGAGCTCTGAGTCTGAGGACTCTGGGGTCCAGTCCCTCCATCACCAGGTCCTGGATGATGGTAGCAAGGCAGGGATGGAAAGTCCTCTGAATGGGATAGAGGAGAAGGGAGAAAAGGAGGGAAAAGAGAGAAGAGAGAAGGAGGCTTCTTCACAGCTGTGCTTAGGAAGCAAGAAGGAGATGGAGAAGGACGAAGAGCAGACATGGACAGTATCCGCCCAAAAGCCCAAACTCCTTGACTTCTCCGTGCTGAGAGAAGGCAGCTTCATTTGCTATGCTCTCTTTGGCCTCTTCGCCACATTGGGTTTCTTTGCCCCTCAGCTCTACATCATTGAGCTGAGCGTGAGCCGTGGCGTGGAGCGTGACCGTGCAACCTACATGCTCTCCGCCATTGCGGTTGCAGAGATCTTTGGTCGCCTCTCCATTGGTTGGGTGCTAGGCAGGAAACTGTTTAGAGGCAGGAAGCCCTTGGTGCTGCTAGGATGTGTAATCCTGCTGTGCCTCGTGCTGGTGGCCTTTACCCTGGTGTGGGAGTTCTGGGGCCTGGCGATATGTTGTGGGTTCTATGGTTTTTTCATGGGCACTGTGTCATCAACGCATATACCCATGCTAGCAGAGAAAGATGTGGTGGGCATAGAGAGGATGGCGTCGGCCGCGGGAGTCTATGTGTTTATACAGAGCTTCGCTGGGCTGGCCGGACCACCTCTAGGAGGTAAGAGATGCATTCTGGTCTCATATTTATTCACAGCTCTCAGTCATGGCATGTCTCTTTTTCTCTCTCTCTCTCTCTCACTAATGATAGATTTACCATTGGTTTTATTTTCATTATCATCAAATGAAATAACTTGATTAATTTGTGCATCATTTTTATGAATTCGTTTAACTTTTAAAATTGTTATTCTCTCAGGTGTTCTGGTGGACCTGACTCAGGACTACGGCTCAGCTTTCTACTCCTGTGCAGTGGGTATGGGTTTGGGAGCTGTGTTCCTGGGACTGGTACGACCAGCCAAGAGAGGCTTGCCCTGCTGCAGCAAGAGGGGGCCTCAAAATTGCCCAGAACCAGGGAACCCTGTACCTCAGCGAGAGGGGAAGGAGGCCCAGGACAGAGATAGTCTTCAGGACTTCCTAGAAGTTGACCTTGATTTGGACCAGAAACAGGAAATCATTACTGAAAAAGGCCAACTGATGACAATCTCTACTTGAAAAGACATCACACAGCTCAGAAGGAAACCCCATAAGAGTCTGAACTGAAGTCTTGGCTAAGCTAGTGCTGATTGAGACAAATCAGACAAATATGTGAATAAAGAATGCCATGGACGGATAAGGAATCTCTATCGTGTGATTTCAGATCTGGTTTCGGGAGTCTGGAGAGGTTTCATATCTCCAGTCACTCACACTGAACAAAGGAAAGGGCATACTAAACATCCTGGATGTAAGGGGTGAAATTAGCACTACAAACCTTGTTGTAAACTGAGACAACAATGTTATTATTGCTTCCCTGAATATCAAAACACTGTGTTTTAGCTCATGGTACTGTTAGAGAGGATATACAAACAATATGTAGAGGCCAGTTATTAGATTAAAGTTGATTCAACTTACAATTGTATCTCATTTGGGAGTAATGCTGAACAAACATCCATTCTCAAGTTGAATTGTATGCTCACTCAACTTTTAATTTTAGGTTGAGTGAACATACGCTGAACAAAAATATAAACGCAACATGTAAAGTGTAAAGCCCATGTTTCATGAGCTGAAATAAAAGAACTCCTAAATTGTCCATACGCACAAAAAGCTTATTTCTCTAAAATGTTGTGCACAAATGTTTACATTCCTATTAGTGAAAATTTCTCCTTTACCAAGATAATCCATCCACCTGACAGGTGTGGCATAACAAGAAGCTGATTAAACATCATGATCATTACACAGGTGCACCCTGGGGACAATAAATGGCCACTCTAAAATGTGCCGTTTTGTCACACAACGCCACAGATGTCTCAAGTTGAGGGAGCGTGCAATTGGCATGCTGCCTGCAGGAATGTCCACCAGAGCGGTTGCCAGAGAATGTCATGTTATTTCTCCACCATAAGCCACCTCCAACATTGTTTTAGAGAATTTGGCAGTACGTCCAACCGGCCTCACAACCGCAGACCATGTTTATGGCGTTGTGTGGGCGAGCAGTTTTCTGATGTCAACGTTGTAAACAGAGTGCCCCATGGTTGTGGTGGGGTTATGGTATGGGCAGGCACAAGGTACAGAAAACAAACACAATTGCATTTTATTGATGGCAATTTGAATGCACAGAGATACCGTGACGGGATCCTGAGGCCCATTGTCGTGCCATTCATCTGCCGTCATCACCTCATGTTTCAGCATGATAATGCACAGCCCCATGTCGCAAGGATCTGTGTACAATTCCTGGAAGCTGAAAATGTCCCAGTTGTTCCATGGCCTGCATACTCACCAGACATGTCACCCATTGAACAGGTTTGAGATGCTCTGGATTGACGTGTACGACAGCGTGTTCCAGTTCTAGACAATATCAAATATATCTTTGCACAGCCATTGAAGAGGAGTGGGACAACATTCCCTACGCCACAATAGCCTGATCAATTATATGCGAAGGAGATCTGTCACGCTGCATGAGACAAATGGTGGTCACACCAGATAATGACTGGTTTTCTGATCCAAGCACCCCATTTTTTTAAAGGTATCTGTGACCAACAGATGCATATCGGTATTCCCAGTCATGTGAAATCCATAGAATAGGGCCTAATTCATTTATTTAAATTGACTGATTTCCTTATATGAACTGTAACTCAATAAAACATTTGAAATCGTTCCATGTTGAGTTGATATTTTTGTTCAGGAAATTCAACCCTATTCGCATAGTTTAATTTTACACTAGGAAATATGAGAATACATGAATCACAACACCTTTCTTTGAGGGCCTAATTACACACTAAAGCAGTGGTTTGAAACTCCTGGTTTACAGGCTACATCTGCAATTCACATTATGCTGACTTGCAAAGGATAGCCAACAACTGGAACTTTTAATCACCTGCAACCTGCGTTCAGAATGACTGCCAGCATAAGTAAGATTGCTTAGTGAGACAACCTAAATCATAAACTGGAACAGCCACCTCAGTGATGGGTCAAAAAGTCCAACCAATAACAGATTGAATTAGTTTAGAAATGTTATGTTTGTGTGTCATAAGATTAATCAACAAAAATGCAAAACAGGTATTGAAACAAACAATTCTGAAATTCAACCTGCACTAGAGCATGCTGGGAAATGTGATAATGATGGGCATGGTTGAGTGGTTGAGCAAACATAAATTTATATAATTTTACTCATCAACAAGCTTGTTCAAATTCAGCTCACTTCAAGGAGAATTTGTTGAATCAATGTACAACTGTAAGGCAACCAGCTGCAACAAGATTGGGAGTGTGGGCATACAGTGCTGCCTTCCAAAGGCAAACATGAATTTGACATTTTAATCAAAAGTTTTTTTTAAATTCAACTCACTTCGAGTTTGTTGAGTGAACAAACTTTAAAGGGTGACTGCTCTTCTAGAGTTGGCCTCGTTTTAGATTTGGCTAATTAAGAAATGATAGCAGCCATGACTGAATTAAAACCTGGGACATGATTTGACGTGGATGCCTCTTGTGTGTGTTCACAGGTGGAAAAAGTTAGCTAAATGATTTAGCCAATTAGCTTCAGCCGGTTGGTATGTGACCATAGTGAAATTTGTTTAACTTTGGATAGCCCATCTCTGGGTATAGTTAGCGACGGTCAATAAATGACAATGTAAATGGGACAGCATTTTCATGTTGCACATATTTAGTTGTCTCATTAAATGCTTTCAATATTTGTAAATGAATTTCTACAATTTCTAGTTGGTTTGAGGTGTGTGTAAAGTCAGTAAAGTACTTTGAATAGAAATGTACATTCTAGGATCTTCATCTCATCCTTGTGTACATTCATCAGTCATATCTATTTCCGCAGTGTGACAGTTCTAGAATCTAGAGGTAAATCTGCCACTGTCTGGAAGGCCATTGTGGGTTTGGGACAATGTGGCTCAGAGTCAGACTGGGAGACAGTGAGGTGTCCATGGCTAGCTGCTCCCTCCTCCTCTATCCATCGCAGCAAGGCCTGAGAGAGACAAGTCAGCCCATTATACTGTACCTTGGGAAATAGACTTGCAACCAGGCTACAGAATATAGTAGTGTATCAAAGTTTCTGCAAATTATGTGCTTACCTTACGGAGGCAGAGCGGGCAGGGGTCCATGGGCTGGGTGTCTGACTCCTCCAGGTGGTTGGAGCCCTGCATGACACACTGCAGTCACTGGCATTGCTTCACCCCAAAGATTTGCCCTATCTCATGGGTGACCGTCTGGAGGAAAAGGTAGGAATAAACACAAAAGTGGAAGCAGCAAGTAGCCTAGCGGTTAGAGCATTGGGCCAGTAACCAAATGGTCACCATTTCAAATCCAAAAGCTGACAAAGTGAAAAACCTGCCAATGCTCCAGGATCTGTAATTGCGCCACCTCGAAGAAGTGGAGTGACATGAGAGAACTTAAGAAGGTTGAACACCAGGCAGGCTGTGGCATTCTGGATAAGCTGCAGGGTTTTGATGTTCCCACCTAATCAGGGACTTATTTTTACCTGGGACACCAGGTGGGTGCAATTTAGTATCAGGTAGAAAAGAAAACGAGCAGGACCTAAGGTAAGAGTTGAATACACCTGTTGTAGCGCATTAACCAGCAAGAGCGACTCACTGCTTTGATGTTTGCTGAGAACGAAAGGATGTTGTCCAGGGTCATGCCAAGTTTCTTTGCACTCTGGAAGGGGGACACCATGGATTTAGCGATGTTAACTCTTATGCCGGAGCTCCAAGGCACGCAAAGCAGTGTACTTAGAAGTGGTGTTCCGATGCCTGTATCACTTTATCGGAAACACGTGATCAATGACATCCGGAGCTTTGTTTAGTCTAACAACCATTGGATTGGTATTGGTTTGGTAGAAGACAAAAAGTCTATGATGCGCACACGCTACGTGGTGGTAAGTCATCTATAATAATTTGGCTACTCTAAATTCTTTTGACCAGCAGGTTCCACTAGTGTACACTGTGTTGATTGATTAAAGCCTTGAGTAATGAACCTTTTCGACACACTTGGCTGGAAAACCTCAATGCTTCAGGAAGCTTTGTTTCCCCATCGCTATGTGGAGTTATGAACCGTGGTGGAAAGGTCTTGGAGTGGGCAGGCCTTTCCCGGGAGGAAGAGCAGCTCCATTTTGTTGAGGTTGAGCTTAAGGTTGTGGGCTGACATCCAAGCTGAGATGTCTGCCAGGCACACAGAGATGTGTGTTGCCACCTGGGTGTATGAAGGGGGGAAGGAGTAGAGTAGGTGAGTGTCTTCCACATAGCAATGATAGGAGAGGCCATGTGAGGATAAGACAAAGGTTAATTTATTTCAGTATATTTTGTACTCAAAGTGACCCTTTGGGGGCCATAGCACCTGGAAACATCCCCAAAGGGGAACCCTGGCCCATGCCCCTGGGTATGCCATGAGGTGGTTTCTCTCACCTGTGTGGATCTGTAGGTTGCGTGAACTGCAGTTGACCCTGAATGCACAGACCATGGCGGCAGTGGTCACCGGAGGCAATAGCTTAACCATCAGCCCAAAGAAGGCCTGGCAGTAGTCCCTCAGCCACTCCACGTACTGGCCTGTCTCTCCCTCCCCATAGGAACCTGTGAAATAACCCATAGATGGGTGAAATCAGCTGAATGGTACCACTCAATGTTTAATCTTGCATATCCTCTCCCACATAGCTCTGTAAAATGGGTTCAATGGAACACTCTGGTGTTTGTACTGTAGCCCTGAATGCTGTTTCTGTGGTGTATGTGCCTGGCTCAGAATGAAAGTAAAACTAGGAGATCCACTGGCAGTGTATGCCCTATCCGGCCACTTACAGTAGCTGCTGTGTGTGGCTCAACAGTAGTGGTCAGCTCAATCACACACTAATTAGTTTGTTGTACATGGTGCGCCAGCTTATGGCATCTTGATTCACTGTTATTTTCAGAGGATCTTGCCACTGCAGGGATACTGTATCCCTGTACAATATTAGGCCATAGGGCTTGAGAGAGGACAAAGACAGAGAGAGATTGTGGACCCACCTACCGATGGTCTATGTGTAGATGGTACTGTGACCCTTTATGGGCATGCTATAGAAACTAGAAGTCCAGCGGCTCCTCTGTGTGCGAGGGGATCCAATCCGAGTCGGAGTACACAGTGATGAGCCGGAACCAGGACCCATCCCCCGGATGGAGACTCTCCTCTAGGAGCCTCCGCTCTTGTCGGCTGTACTTACAGTAGCGATCACTCAGGTCACAGCGCCTGGACACAAGGGCGGTGCGACGTGTCTCCGGGGGTGCTGCAGGTGGGACGCAAGGTGAAGTTAGAGTAGGATGAAGTTGCCCTAAAGGCCTAGACACCGTACCTCCCTCCTAATGGCATTGGTTAGGGTTTGAGAAGGATGTTTAATATTTGTACCTTAGAGCATCTTCCAGAGCCTTGTATGTCACAGCGACAAGTGAGACTAAGACTGCACAGGTAAGACCCACCTTATATGTGGGGCTCAGACAACAGAAACTAAAGCCAACTGAAACATACCATTCTGAGAACTAAGGGTTGGTAACAGGCTGTTTGGTTGGCTATTTGAGCCAGGTAAGGGGGCTATTTTTTTTGCTTAACTCCAGACCTGGGGGCATACACTTTCTAGTAGGCAATATCATCTGCTATTATCCTCAGTAATTGTCTATCAAAGCTGTCAGTCCCCAGTGGCTTGTCATTGTCTATCGACAAGGACAATTTTTTCACCTCTTCCATGCTCACTTTATGGAATTCAAAATGACAATCAAATTGTATTTGTCACATGCACCGAATACAACAGGTGTAGATGTTACAGTGAAATGCTTACTTACAAGCCCTTAACCAACAATGCAGTTTTAAGAAAAATATTTTGGGTACCGGTATAGAGTCGATGTGCAGGGGCACAGGTTAGTCGAGGTAATATGTACATGTAGGTAGAGGTAAAGTGACTATGCATAGATAATAAACAGAGTAACAGCAGCATAAAAATGGGGGTGGGGGGGTAGAAGCTATCAAGAAGCCTTTAGGACCTAGACTTGGTGCTTGCCATGCAGTAGCAGAGAGAACAGTCTATGACTAAGGTGGCTGGAGTCTTTTGCAATTTTTTTAGGGCCTTCCTCTGACACCGCCTGATAATGCTCTCGATGGAGCTGTTGAACTTTTTGAGGATCTGAGGACCAATGCCAAATCTTTTCTGTCTCCTAAGGGGAATGCGTAGTGACAATGTTTGTTGCTGGCATGTCATGCCTAAGTTTACTAATCTTGACAATGAGAATTTTTAAATTAAAGTAGTTGGTAATATCATTTGGTTTTGTGATGAATGAGCCATCTGATTCAATGAATAATGGAGCGGAGTTTGACTTTTTTCCAACAATGTCATTTAAGTTGCTCAAGTTGTTTGACTATCATTCTTTATGTAATTTATTTGTTTGTGTAGTTTCTTCTTTTTATTCTGTTTAGTCACAGGATTTCTACATTTGAAATATGTTTGCCAATCGGTTGTGCAGCCAGACTTATTTGTCATTTAATTTTGCCTCACTTCTCAACTAATACAATTTTTCAATTCCTCATCAATCCACAGGGATTTAACTGTTTTAGTACTTTTCTTAATGAGTGCATGCTTATTAGTAACTGGAATAAGCTATTTCATAAATGTGTGAAGCGCAGTATCGGTTTGCTCCTCATTACACACCACGGACAAAGAAATATTCTTTACATCAACAACATAGGAAGCACTACAACACTTCTTGTATGACCTTTTTAAGTGGACAAAGATTGATGTCGCAATAAATGTGTTTGCATTATTCATGCATAAGGAAATTCATTTCCATTGGCCCTATCTATGCTTGGCGTTAGCCCAAAATAAGATAGCAGTGTTATTAAAAGGCTGTTTAGGGAAGTTATAAATCTCCAAAGAACCTATAATACCTGTTCTCAGAGCACTAATAAAACCTCCAAGGAAAACGTAAGGAAACAGAGTAAAACGTTCCTGCAACTGAAAAAAATAAGTCCCAGACAAAATGTTCACTTCTGTTCTCAGAATGTTTGGTAAAAACCTATATATTTTTTTAGTCAGGAAATGCATGACGTCGTTCCCACAACCAACGCGAAGCAAAAAAACATACGTTCCCACAACTTCCAAGGAACCAAATGTGCTAGCTGGGAACGCCTCCTGACTTTTTTGTTTTTAAAGCTGCACTATGCAGAAATCATATAATTCAGATACGCAAAAATTGAATTATGCCCCCTATAATTCTAGAACTGGTGGAGGAATAAAAGTAACTTCTAAATGTCAACTTTTGCAACCACCAGTAACATAACACATACAACACAAAATGACACAGTCATTATTTTTCGTCGGTGAACCAGGTAGATAGAACAATGAGCGTTAGTTCTAAAAAATATATTTGGTATTACATGTGATTTGCAAAAGGTACTTAATTTTTTGCAGATGGCATTCGGTCGATTTCTGCTTCAAGTGGATCGAACGTCATCGAACGTCATGTAAATACTATCAGCTGGGTCTTTTTCCTAGCAGCAGCAGCTCACTCGCTAGCTTGGATTCCTGGTACTGTATTTCTTTCGGATCTGTCATTTCACCAAGATGGAATGATAGTCTTATTTGAGATCAGTCAAACTCAACACTCGAGTTAAATTGACGGTTTGAAGGAATCTCTCGTTTCGTTATAGTTTAGCCAGTTTTCTATGATAGCTTGTTAGCAAAGTAGCGTAGGCTATACGTTAGCTAGCTAACAACGGTGAACGGTAGCCAACTCTAGCAGAGAGAGACTGGAAATAGACTTCATTGCATAAGGTTAACTGAGAGGGAAGCTAGTTTACTGACATAATTAGCATCCATATTCTGGGACAGAATGATCAATTCTCAACCAGTCAAGAGTTGTTACCTTGCTAACAGGGCAGGGAGGCTATTCAACAATATAACGTTAGCATTCAGATAGATCAGAATGCCCTGACTGAGCTTGTGCGGTAAGTTTGGGGAGAGCTGTTGTGCGTACGATAATAGATTTTCTTCCAGGGAGAGTTGTTTTCATTCAGACGTGTCCAGGGCAGGGGCCTTAACGAACGTCTTTCTCACTGAAAAGAAGCCATAGACAATCGTCTCCCAAATGTTGACAGAAAACAGGTGAGTTTCTTTCTTAGAATAACGCCTTATTGAATTACTATCGACCTCAGTGACTGTTAGCCTACAAGAGAGACAAATGCAGCTAACTGATCTCACCGTATCAGTTTAATATCTCACTTGGTGGTTTTCTTCCCTGTGTGTACTGATCAATAAGTTGTCATACCCATGGCTGATAATTTGAGCACGTCTACTCCTGTAACTGGGCTGTGCCTGAGATCGCCTATTTCTCTATTTTGGGTACTTGGTGTTCTCTCACACATACACCTGCTCTCTCAAAATAGTCCTAATAATATATGCCATTTAGTAGACGCTTTTATCCAAAGGGACTTACAGTATACATTTGAAGTGTGGGTTGCCCAGTGGGAATCAAACCCATGGCCTTTGTTGCAAGCACCGTGATCTTCCGATTGAGCCACACAGACCACAGACTTCCTCTCTTTCACTCTAAGTTAATCACTCTCTCACTTTTTACTCCCTGGCCACTCTCACTCTCTCACTGTGTACAGGAAGCGGCGGCGTGGTGGAGACAATGAGGGGGACCAGCTGAACCCCCAGGCCAAAAGGTCAGGAGGTGGGCAGGAGGGTCACGTCATGGTGTCCAAGCTGGGCCAAGAAGTTTGGGACTCTGAGGTGACAGAACACACACACATACTTGTGATGGTTTGGGCAACAAGTATTTTCTGTAAGTCATACCTGCTCTTCTCTTTCTGTCCTCCAGTCGTCCAGCAGTGACAGCAGTAGTGGTATCAGTAGTCCTGAGAGAGCAACGGGAGGAGGTAGCACATACACGAAGAACCGCACATCCCAGGGTCTCCTCAGACCCTTGCCAGAAGACCCTTCCATTTCCTCGTTGAGTCTTTATGGCAACGACACCCCCTATGACCACATCAACAGTGTCCTGAGGGAGGCCCACTTCAGCAGTCTGCAAACCAGAGGTCAACCAGGATCTACGTGACATCACCCCACCCCAGACCCTTGTTACCCCACTGGAACAAGCCCCTGGGTAGGATCCAGGAAGAAGTTGCCCATAGGCTCGAATCTAGAATAAACTAACCCCAGATTTGTGTCCAGGAGCAACTTCATCCTACCTGGATTCAGGATGTGGCAAAATATCCTTTGGGCTCTGGACCCAATCCATACCATTGTCCCTGTGCTGTACACCTTGAAATGTGCCATACATAAAGCACACCTACATATCCAATGGCCCACCCACTGTGGTACTACTATATGCAGTATGTATGTACTCCAGCACTTTACTGAGGGGTCTACTATTCTGTGGTGGTCTCCTTACATGAGTGAGTTGTTGGACATTATCATTGCCACTGGTGCTATCTACTACAGACAGACATATGAGTGTCTAAGTGCTTGCTGTAGCCTGATTAATAAAGTGAAGCACTTTATCCTGCCTGTTATATTTTCTTGTCTAGGCCAGTACTCATCATGCTGTTTCTATGCATAGCTGAGTGTGAGTTGGTGTTGATTAGTCTCTGTGGTTACATTCTATTTTTATATATATATATATATATATTTTTTTTTAACCTTTATTTAACTAGGCAAGTCAGTTAAGAACAAATTATTATTTTCAATGACGGCCCAGGAACAGTGGGTTAACTGCCTTGTTCAGGGGCAGAATGACAAATTTGTCTTTCTTTCGATTACTAGCCCAACGCTCTAACCACTAGGCTACCCTAATCATCACATTGGCCTTGAGGAAATCCAGAAAGATAATTTCAAGCCACACTGCCAAGCTTCTTGTACTGATAAGGTGAGGTTCTTTGCAGAATAAAGGCTGAAGTTTGGGTTTGTCCTTGTGGACACATGTCGGCAGGTTTCTGTGGAACTGGCATTCCCAGCAGCTGCAGTGACCATGAGCTGCTCATCCTTCCACCACGAAAAAAGTAGAGGGAACCATGAGGACACTCTCTTGCACAGAATACATTTCTCTATGACAATAACAGGCCACATTCTCCATTGTTCAGGGGAGTGAATTGAACATTACAGAATGTTCCAATGGAAATGGTATTTTTTTGTTTCTCTCTACCACATTGTTTAACGGAACACACACACCACTCACTAGTATACGCCTCAGACCCAGGGGTGTGGGTCAGTCTGTGGGAAGGTCAGAGGGTTCACTGTAACGAGACAAAATGCCTCTGCTATTTTCCAGATACCATCACAAACATTGAGTTGCAGGGGCCTTTGAGTTTGTTTTCATACAGCCTCCAATAACCTTTTCTTTATCCTTCCCTGTGCTGGGATCATGGCAATGCTTACCTTCATCACTGTTGTAGCCAGTCACCCTAGGAAAGTAAACAACAAAACGCAGGTGGGAGACTGACATCTCTGGTCATGTTGAAAAATGTTTGGCCCTGTTTGAAAACTTTGAAAAAAAGCATACTTTCTTCCTCTCTTCAAGTAAAGTCACTGCTTGATTACTTAGGAGTCTGTTCTACAAGGGGGCAATCTATATCCACAAGGGGGCAATCTATACCTAGACTTAAGGATGGCTGCAGTCAGCAGCCCTGTCAAGTGACAATTTTGCAGTGTATGTACTTGTTCAGTTTGGAATTGCTATGACACAATTTATTATGTTCCAGATGTCTGCGTACATTAACGCCACTTACTCCAGCATTAAAATGGAACTGCAGCCCCATCAGGACATCCCTGATATCAGTAGTGATCTGAACAGTTTAAGTGGGAAGTTTACATACACTTAGGTTGGAGTCATTGAAACTTGTTTTTCAACCTCTCAACAAATTTCTTGTGAACAAACTATAGTTTTGGCAAGTCGGTTAGGACATCTACTTTGTGCACGACAAAAGTAATTTTTCCAATAATTGTTTACAGACAGATTATTTCACTTATAACTCAGTTTCCAAACGCCTGAAGGTACCATATTCACCCTTACAAACAATAGTACACAAGTATAAACACCATGGGACCACGCAGTCGTCTTACCGCTCAGGAAGGAGATACGTTCTGTCTCCTAGAGATGAACGTGCTTTGGTGCGAAAAGTGCAAATCAATCCCAGACAACAGCAAAGGACCTTGTGAAGATGCTGGAGGGAACAGGGACAAAAGTATCTAAATCCACAGTAAAACGAGTCCTATATCGACATAACCTGAAAGGCCGCTCAGCAAGGAAGAAGCCACTGCTCCAAAACCACCATAAAAAAGCCAGACTACGGTTTGCAACTGCACATGGGGACAAAGATCGTACTTTCTGGAGAAATGTCCTCTGGTCTGATAAAACAGAAATAGAACTGTTTAGCCATAATGACCATTGTTTTGTTTGGAGGAAAAGGGGGAAGCTTGCAAGCTGAAGAACACCATCCCAACCGTGAAGCACAGGGGTGGCAGCATCATGTTGTGGGGGTGTTTTGCTGTGGGAGGGACTGGTGTACTTCACAAAATAGATAGCATCATGAGGATATATTGAAGCAACATCTCAAGACATCAGTCAGCATGTTAAAGCTTGGTCGCAAATGGGTCTTCCAAATGGACAATGACTCCAAGCATACTTCCAAAGTTGTGTAAAAATGGCTTCAAGACAACAAAGTCAAGGTATTGGAAGGGCCATCACAAAGCCCCAACCTCAATCCTATAGAAAATTTGTGGGCAGAACTGAAAAAGCATGTGCGAGCAAGGAGGCCTTACAAACCTGACTCAGTTACACCAGCTCTGTCAGGAGGAATGGGCTAAAATTCACCTAACTTATTGTGGGAAGCTTGTGGAAGGCTACCTGAAACGTTTGACCCAAGTTAAACAATTTAGAGGCAATGCTACCAAATACTAATTGAGTGTACGTAAACTTCTGACCCAGTGGGAATGTGATGAAAGCTGAAATAAATCATTCTCTTAAAATAAAGTGGTGATTCTAACTTATCTAAGACAGGGATGTTTTACTAGGATTAAATGTCAGAAATGGTGAAAAACTGAGTTTAAATATATTTGGCTAAGGTGTATGTAAACATCCCACTTCAACTGTATGTGTCCAGGGCAGAGAAAGGAGAGGTCCAAACCCTTCTGTTGCAGCACAGGACTGGAGCTGACGCCTACTTGTACTGCAACTAGTCTTCATGTACACACTTTTTATTTGGGCTTTGCTTGTCTGATTCAAGTCAAATATTGATATTGATATCATTTGTTAGAAATGGATAGTTCAGGATGAATAATGTAACATTGAACTATTGATTCATTCATTATAACTTGATACCACTGCAGTTTACATTTCCTCTGTTTGTGTGCATTTTACAATTTTACTATTTGCCTTAATGATCCCAAGACCCAGCCAGAAGTCTGACCCCTAAAACAAAGTATCCATCCAGGGTATTTTAGAGGATTGGATCCACCTATGATGATAGATGAGAACTGCCAGTAACACTGTAGGGAACGGTCCTAATGGCTGTTACCTAAAGGCCCCACCAGCACAGCAGCCAGCCACCTCTCTGTCTGGGCTACAGAGCACCAGAGATGAATTCATCAGTCACATGACTAATGACCTCGAGCTGAAAGACATGGACTTGATTGAGATGTACCATTTTATTGCAGCATCTGAATTTGGGGTTGGGTGTGACTCACCAACACAATAACAAATGTTTTTATGGAGAAGAATATCTAGACAAATCAATTCTTTGTTAGCAATTTAACTTGTTATATTTACATGCTTGTGTTCTCCAAAATGTATGTATTTGTTAGGCAATAGACCTCTGTGGCTGTTATTTCTTTGTATGTATCTTGTTACTTACAATTGTACTTGCTGCTCACGACTATGCCAAAACATATGCATTTGAATTGTATCTTACAATGCCATCAAGTAACTTGATTTGTACTTCAGTAATGCTACTTACCCTGACTTTGAATTCCAGACAGAAACTGGCCTTCAACGAAATAGTCTCTGGTAGAATAGAATAAAAAAGTGAATGATTTTGATAAGTAATACATGACTGCATTGCATGAACATGTGGATACAGAGAAGACTGTGGGGACACTGACCCTGTCCCACTTCTATTCATAACCATATTCCATTTATTTTGCTGAAGAGTCAGGGAGATGTTTTCACATTAGTTGGTATGAGTCGGTAGGAGTTGGTGTGTAGGAGTGTACCTAAATGACTGTGATGTCACCGTTGATCTTTGAGCTGCTGCCATGTCTTAATTAAGCATTACTAATGCCACCTAGGCTTTGGTCACTTGTTGGTTAAGGCTACTGGTCTATGAAATGTAACTGCTATATAAACAGTAGACTGCTTTTCAATGGTGTTTTATTTTTCCTACATGTTTCACATTCAATTTCATTGGCAAAGCAAAGGTTAGGTTTGTAAAGCACATCTGGCACAAAATCCTTAAAAGAAGGCCACATGAAAAGTCAGCAGTGTAATAGCTTTACACACATTACACACCCAACATTGTTTTCATGGAAAGAAACACTTGTACACATTGACGTATTGTTCATATCATACATAAATTGTTCTTATCTGCTTAAAAAATGACATGTACACATTTAACAGTAACAATGATCCCATATAAATTAGTCTCTATTTGTACTTAAACTATGCACTGCACACATTGTAGACCTAAACAAACCAACATGTCCCAAACAACAATATGATAATTATGGAATAGTTTTGTGAGACAACAGCATATCCTGCTGCAGGCATTGAGGTGGACTTGGGGTTTTGAAAATAGTATGGGTAATAATGGAAAATAAAACCTTATTAACATTATAGTACAACAGACATGCCACAAGTACAAGAACACCAACTTCCACACATAACTATGAAATGTTTACCAGTACTAACTCAAAGATCATAGCTAGTCACTGATCATCTCTGCTATAGGTTGTACCATGGAAACCTGGATTCCAAGTTTGATTTGATATTTGCCTAGATCTGCTTAGGCTGTCTCCAGTCAAGGTGGAGAGGCTATATTGACCTCTATCAGGAGACCAGGAGACTTAGGCTACTGTACTGTATGTGAGTCCTGGGACGGCTAATCTGTGCCTTACACCGCCCACGCCACACGCAAGCCTTAGCCAGCCTCACATGTCAAATCCAGTGTAATTAAGTCTGTGTCTGCCGGTGTGTAAGTCTGTATGTGAGTGTCAACACGTGTGTGAGTATAACTGTCTCGGTGTAGTAGAATCATCTCGAATTAGGTCAATCAAAGCCTTTCCTTACACGAACAGCCAAACAAAACATGACAAGCATTACACGTAACATGTACAGTATGCGTGAAATCAAGAACATGAATCTGAACAAGTCACAGACAGACTGAGACAACCATCCTAAGACTCAGTCTCAGACAGCCGGTCCTGGCATAGCTCTAGAGGCAGTTTGGCTGCTCCACCGCCAAACACCTCCACGTCACTGTCCAGCCAGGACACCACGTTCCCGGGGGTGTAGGAGGAGCAGTTGGCCATGGTGAGGATGTCGGATGGCTTCAGGACATTGTCCCAGATGTTAACCTGGCTCAGCTCACCCACAAAGGCCTGCGTGGCGTCAAAGCGCCCGCCCACTATATCCTGTTTAGGCCATAAACGAAAGGCCTCGTTAAAAACAACAATAATAACATCTTCCTCCTATTCGCTGTGTACCACCAGGCTCAACCTGTCACACTCAAGGATGCTGTACTCTCTAGACAATGTTTTGCTTTCAAGTCACTGATGGATAGAAATGTATTAGCGATTGGGCTATTCATATTTGGACTACACTCTACAGCATGGTTTCCCAATAGGTAGCCTATTGGTTACAGCACGGTAACTTTCTGAGTCCAAAAGCAAGCCGATATCTACCACTCAGTTTTTTTTTAACAGGACTTAAAAACATAAGCCTATGCAACATTAACATATTCAAAACAGTTCTGGAGCGATGCAGTTTGTGCTATAGGCCCAATTATTATCACTGCATATTGGCTATGCTTGAATTGCCCAGCCAATGTTGTTCTTCTCAGACCATTTTGAAATTACATTTCAACATATTAGGTAACTCAGGGGTGGCAGGGTAGCCTAGTGGTTGGAGCATTGGACTAGTAACTGGAAGGTAGCAAGTTCAAACCCCCGAGCTGACAAGGTACAAATCTGTCGTTCTGCCCCTGAGCAGGCAGTTAACCCACTGTTCCTAGGCCGTCATTGAAAATAAGAATTTGTTCTTAACTGACTTGCCTAGTTAAATAAAGGTAAAATAAAAGAAAAAAATTGTTGTATTACTTGTGAGGCACAGCTGAGTGTACATCATCATTTGCTTTTTTAATTTTATTGGACTGATGGCCTGCATCTGATGGTCAGTCTGAGGGGAGGGAGCATCTGATGGTCAGTCTGAGGGGAGGGAGCATCTGATGGTCAGTCTGAGGGGAGGGAGCATCTGATGGTCAGTCTGAGGTGAGGGAGCATCTGATGGTCAGTCTGAGGGGAGAGAGCATCTGATGGTCAGTCTGAGGGGAGGGAGCATCTGATGGTCAGTCTGAGGTGAGGGAGCATCTGATGGTCAGTCTGAGGGGAGGGAGCATCTGATGGTCAGTCTGAGGGGAGGGAGCATCTGATGGTCAGTCTGAGGGGAGGGAGCATCTGATGGTCAGTCTGAGGGGAGAGAGCATCTGATGGTCAGTCTGAGGGGAGAGAGCATCTGATGGTCAGTCTGAGGGGAGGGAGCATCTGATGGTCAGTCTGAGGGGAGGGAGCATCTGATGGTCAGTCTGAGGGGAGAGAGCATCTGATGGTCAGTCTGAGGGGAGGGAGCATCTGATGGTCAGTCTGAGGGGAGAGAGCATCTGATGGTCAGTCTGAGGGGAGGGAGCATCTGATGGTCAGTCTGAGGGAGCAGTGGTGAGGCTGCCTCTCACTAGACTCACCGTCCCTCTGCTCTTCCTTCCTCTGCTGAGCAAAGGGGACACAGTCTTCCAGCTGATGGCGAAACACAAGTCGCTTTGCATTATCTCTGCCTCATGCACCAATTCATGTTGTTACTTTTATAACCAGAAAAAGTTCAATATTCCTCAATTATGGCTTATAAAAGTATTGAAAAGTGTTGACAGTGCTGAATAACAACTTACACGTGAACTTATAAAAAAAGCAGCTCTTTGCTGTATTCGTTGAGTCTCTCTCTGGTTTTAAACGTTTTGAAATCTCACAGTATTAACAGTTCTGTGCACTCCAATATAATATAATATATAATAATAATATAATAATATAATAATAATAATAATAATATAATAATATATGCCATTTAGTTTCCAAAGCGACTTACAGTCATGTGTGCATACAACCTATAGCTCAAGCGCCAGGCTCTAAACTGAGCTGCCTAGACAGACACTTTGGTCTGAGCAATCTTATTGGCCAGCGGTAGACCTATAGGTGCACTTGTTTTGCTCTCTGAGCCTGCTGGGTATGCGGCGTTCTCAAATGAAATCGTATTTGTCACATGCGCCAAATAGAACAGGTGTTGACCTTATCGTGAAATGCTTACTTACAAGCCCTTAACCAACAATGCCGTTCAAGAAATAGAATTAAGAAAATGTGAGTCAATGTGTGGGGGTACAGTTAGTTGAGGTGGGGGGGGGGGGGGGGGTCAATGTAAATAGTCCAGGTGGCCATTTGATTAATTGTTCAGCAGTCATATGGCTTGGGGGTAGAAGCTGTTAAGGAGCCTTTTGGTCCTAGACTTGGCGCTTCTGTACCGCTTGCAGTGCGATATCAGACTGAACAGTCTGACTTGGGTGACTGGAGTCTTCTATCTTCAGACTAAGGAAATGGTTCAAACTGGGAACACTTTGACTTCCCAGCGATAGGGCTGCTGAATCAAGTGCACCTAACACCAACAGTGCAACATAATTTTTTAAAAATAGAACGAAAGGCTTTATCATTGTCTTTTACAGAAATATTCGGTGATCGACTACTAATGCCTTGGAGATCGACCGGTTGGTACCCACTGCACTAGAACCTATAGCTCAGGACTCATGGTCATGGCTAAGCTACTGTACAATTAAAATCTGTGAAAACCTGAGGATGCAGTTTAGTAAACCAAGAGTAATATAGGTAAAAATATTTCACATACAAATAATATATACTACAGATAGGAGGCACTAGCCAGCAGATTCACCTGTTCCTGCCCCAGTATGATGGCTCCTCCAGGCTTGATGGGGTGCCAGGGGGCCAGGTTGTCCCCTGCCCCCAGTCTCTGACCATCCTGATAGGCTTCCCACAGACCATCCCTGGTGGTCCAGGTGATACAGATGTGGTGCCACCTACCGTCACGCACCGACAGAGGCAGCTGAGCCACCTGGACAGGTAACAAAATAGCAGAGAAGTGTAAGGAAGGTAACAATGCTTACAAACAGAAAGAAGATGTGCATATTAGAGGGAGAAAGGTTAGGGTTTGGTAAAAGTCGTATAAAACACCAGACACTGTTTTAGACCATGCATGCAAAAATAAAAAATCTGCAACCTCATTAAAGCCAGATCTAGTTTAAAAGTAAGAACTAAGACTCCTGTCAAGCAAGGTAAGATTCCCCTCAAATATCAGCACTACTGATAAACACAGAGAGTTATTGAGTCTTTTAGAATGCTCTTACCTTGTCATTGATGAGCAGTTCTATGGGGTTGTTGCCCCACTCGATGAGCACAATCTCATTGGCCTGTCCTGGCACCCCGTAGGAGAAGGGGGTGCCTATGCCAGGGCCGGCGCTGGACCGCAGCCACATGCAGAGCGTGAAGGCGTACATCTCAGGAAGGCTCTTGGTCATGCGGCCATACAAGTAGTTAGTACGCAGGGGGAGGACCAACTTAAACTGCTCAGGGGACTTGAAACCACCGCCACCTACAGAGAAAGCAATGGGAGAGCTGTCTATGAAGTCAACTCTATACTGTATACACAGTATGCATGTACTAAGACAGTATAAGACAGGGTTTCCCAAACTCGGGCCTCGGGACCACAAGGGCTGCACATTTAGTTTTTTCCCCTTGCACTACAGCTGATTCAACCTGTCAACTAGTCATCAAGCTTTGATAATTTAATTCAGCTGTGTAGTTTGGGCAAAAACCTAAACTTGCACCCCTTGGGGTCCCGAAAACTAAGTTAGATGGCAACCACTGATGGGTTTCCCTAGAAGAAATAACAAATGTCCAGTCTCCGCAATAGAGGCACAGGCGGTTGGTGAAAAACTCCCAGAACTCAAAGTGGTTGCAAAAACCCGAATGGGAAATGCTGGTATAAGAGAACAAAATGATAAGCCAATGTTTGTCAGATTTGATCTAAAGCCTCAGTCTTCTACTACTTCTACTAGTAAGTGTGTGACAGTTAGAAAGCAGGTCAATTGAAAGTAGATTGAATGACTCGTTGAGTTTACAATATGTGAGTCTTCCTGTTTCTGCTGCATGTGTGTGTACTCCTGTCATCCGATTGTGTACACAGATGTTTGTGCGTTTTATTTTTACCCGGTAAGGTGACTGAAAACACATTCTCTTTTACAGCAACAACCTGGGGAATAGTTACATGGGAGAGGAGGGATGAATGAGCCAATTGGAAGCTGGGGATGATTCAGTGTCCATGATGGTCAGATGGGGAATTTAGCCAGGACACCGGGGTTAAGACCCCTACTCTTACAAAAAGTGCCATGGGATCATTAAGGATCCTCCCTTTTTTTTCAATTTTTGCCTGAAATGACATACCCAAATCTAACTGTCTGTAGCTCAGGTCCTGAAGCAATGATATGCATGTTCTTGGTACCATTTGAAAGGAACCACTTTGAAATGTGTGGAAATGTGAAAGGAATGTATTATTCCAGCCCAGGTGCAATTTATATTTTGGCCACTATATGGCAGCATTGCATGTAATACGTTTTAGACTGATCCAATGAACCATTGCATTTCTGTTCAACATTTTGTATCAAGACTGCCCAAATGTGCCTAATATGTTTATGAATAACTTTTCATGTTCAAAATAGTGCACTCTCCTCAAACAGTAGTGTGGTATTCTTTCACTGTAATAGCTACTGTAAATTGGAAAGTGCAGTTAGATTAACATGAATTGAAACTTTCTGCCAATATCAGATATGTCTATGTCCTGGGAAATGTTCTTGTTACTTACAGCCTCTTGCTAATCACATTAGCATATGTTAGCTCAACCATCCCGTGGAAGGGACAGTGATCCCAAAGAAGATTAATGACCACATAGAGTCAGGATACCCATTTACCATCCCATCCAAAAGATGGCACCCTACTCAGGGCATTGTCCCCTACCTGCCACCCAATACCATTTCCATCAGCATCTGGTCTCCCATCCAGGGACCAACCGGGACCAACCCTGCTTAGCTTCAGAGGCAAGCCATGCAGGGTGGTATGCTGCCAGGCATGTGTGAGAGGGTCTGTCATATATTTCCAGTTATTTACCTTTCTCCAGCTCGTTAATCCTGGTCAGCAGGGAGTTGAGGGTGCTCTCAGTCTTCTGCCTGTGGGCTGCGGTCTCGTTGTAGAGCAGAGACTTCTCTTCCTCCAGGTTGTTGACCTTACTGAGAAGCTGTTTCTCCAGATCTCCCAGCCTGCTCTGCAGCAGGTCTCTGAGTTCGCTGGGGAACGATGTTCCCGATGTGTTGGCTCTCTGCTGCTGTTGCTGTGGGGGAAGATGAAGATGTCACAAAACAATTAAATAAGTGGAGGAAATGCAAGTTGGTCAAAGACAATCAGTAGAAGTTTATGCAAAGACTGTAATTTTCAAAGATCATTGGCTGAGTGGAAATCGAGTGCACTGTGTGTAGACCAGTATGTCTTCAGAAGGGCCACATGAACTGACAAGGGAAAACTGGAGGGGACATTGAGAGGAAACTTCTTCAAAGGGAATCTTTTTGGATCTACAGGCTCAACACACTCCTCTTGGCCTTAACGAGGAGTTAAACTTAAAACCGTTTTTATAGTTTCAAAATGTCCAAATTGTTGTCTTTTTTTCATCCTAATTGAATATTGTATGTATATATATATGTATATTACTGTAAATATTGATCACATTCCTTGTGTATGATCATATAATTTGATAGATTGAATGTTAATATTTTTTTACCTCCTGTTTCAGGAAGTGATGTCATTGAGTACTGCCCCTATATATAGGACCTTCCACCCCAACCTGGGACATGGATGCCTGATGAAGACCTAATGTTCGAAACATTGTTCTAAATAAATATCACCAGGGAGCTTGAGCAGCAGTGTGTTTTCCTTTTTATTTTCCATCTTTGTTTTTAGCTCATCAAACATGGGACCAACACTTTATATGTTGTGTTTACATATTTTGTTCACTGTAGTTGTTACTGTGCCATTAAGAGGAAATACAACATTTGTTGATTAAGGCGACATAGGGAACTTAATCACTGGAGGGTAAATGAGATAGAAGGCTAATCCATTTAGGGTACGCCTCCACATGGTGGCAAAAATAGATGGATAGGCTACACGTCAAAATAGGAGCAAAGTTAATGGCTACTCAACGCTGACCACGGGAACCGGTGTTCACTTTAGATTCAATGACTTAATAAGCAGACAATCAAGCAAGGGCCAACAATGTAAAGACAAACATTAGGCCTATTTCAGATGTATTTAATTCACACCGATCATTTTCAGCATTCCCTTTCCATTATTTAGGAACCAGTCATGTGGTTACTATCCACTCATGCGCCTTACCTCTAGGTTTTCTAGTCGGTCCTTCAGACTCTGCATGGTCTTCCCGAGTTTGTCGATTGTATCATTGGGATCTCTGGGTAAATCTCCCATTGTGTTCTGATTATCTTTGCTTTTACTCCAAGATCCACCGTTATCATACTTCCCTCCATCTGAGGCAGACTCACAAAGGGAGAGCTTTGCGGTCAGCTCGTTTATGGTCCCAAGTTGGTTGACTATATTCTCTTTCTGTTGGAGAATCGTTTCCCGGAGCTGCATGACTGTGTTCCTCAACTCTTCCTCCTGTGCCGCTGCGTTAGGTTCGGGACCTACGGGGACCAAACAAGTGTCGGCGCCGACGGGGATGGCTCGGCATAGGAGCCGGGTTCCGGTGCCCGGGGTGTCATCCTGTCCACGTACAAGCTTCCCATAGCCCAGTCCCAGTGCGTAAAAACACAACAATCTCAAAAGAAATAACATACCTGCGGCAGTATTTTGGTCGTTAAGCTTTAGTGAAATAAGGTTATTGGGTAATCGCGGGGACACCTAACCGATGATTAAGCGTTTCAAATCCGGTGCGTAAAGCACACCGAGAAAGCGGTGTCTACTAGAATCTACTAGGAATACCATAGTCAATCTCGGATTAATCGATATATTTAGTTTCAAAACGTTCTCAATCCATACGACAGAAAATTCTGAAAAATAAAGTTTTAGATAATGGTCAAACCACCTGAAGTCTGGGTTTACATTAAGTATCCCTGGCTTTACGCACGTTAGTGCTGAAAGGACAGCGACCGTGTGTTAAGATGAATACCTTCAGACGTATGGCGCGATTGGATTGGTTGTAGCATGTTGACGTAACTACAGTCCATAAAGGTAGGGTCTGTATGATGGACAGGTCATTTTTGAGTTGTGCATTTACCTGGTACTAGATTATCATTGACCAATCAATTGAAATAGATGAGCTAAACAATGTCCACTAGTCCAAAATTCTATATCATGAGAAAAACAATAGTATTAAATAAATTAGGAAAAGGCTTCACACATATGGTTCAGTTCCATCAAACCTGTACTGGCAGGCTCTTTATCCAATAGCCTAACAACCCTGCGCTTAGACGGTTACTTCCTCCAGTTCCTGATTGGAGGAAAGTTTTTGACTTACATGCTGCTGGGGCCACGGGTGAAAGGATAGGTAGTTTGTTAAACAGACAGGCACAGCGAGAGGGTTATGAATAATCTTGATACCACCCATGGACAAATCGAGAACCACCTGGCGTGATAAAACTAGAAGCTGCCGGAAAGATGATGGAAAGGAGGATAGGAAAGTCGATGGAATGATGGAAAATGAGGTGAGTAGAGTTGACAAGGGAACAGATGTCTAACCGGACTATATAAGGATATACACTGTTGCTCGTTTAGCATTGCCACCATCCACACTGATTATGTCGGCCTGCCTTAAGAACACTGGTGATCTACCAATGTTCATGACAAAGGATGTGCGGGTAAACCATTACATATACGTCATTTAGCAAACACAATTACCCATAGCGCCTGCATAGATTTTAATGTTTTTTTCATACTTGTCCCCTGTGGGACTCGAACCCACAACCCTGGCGCCCTGCTCTACCAACTGCACTACACAGGACTACAATTAGCAGAATCACCTGCATCGTCTGACTGGGAAATCTGAAAGGCAATAGCACCTTAACAGCAAGAGAGGAGCACGGACAGGAAGACAGGAAGCTATGTACCACGGGTGGGATTGGCTTTGGATGTGGCATCCAAAACAGTCACTAACCAGCCAATTAGTGATCTATGACACAGTGTGGCATACTGGCATTAGGGCTCAGAGCTCAGCTGGTGAAGATAGAATATCTTTGTATCTTTACTGAACAAAAATATAAGCGCAACATGTGAAGTGTTGGTCCCATGTTTCATAAACTGAAATAAAAGAACCCAAAAATGTTCCATACACACAAAAATATTATTTCTTTCAAATGCTGAGGACATTAAAAGGCCACTCTAATCCAGCTCAGGACCTCCACATCCGGCTTATTCACCTGCGGGATCATCTGAGACCAGCCACCCGGACAGCTGATGAAACTCTGGGTTTGCACAACCAAAAAAGTCCTGCTCAAACTGTCAGAAACCGTCTCAGGGAAGCTCATCTGCGTGCTCGTCGTCCTCCTTTTTTCTATGTTGTCGTTTTGTGTTTGTCCTGGTATGGTTCTCAATCAGAGGCAGGTGTCGTTCGTTGTCTCTGATTGAGAATCATACTTAGGTAACCTTTTCCCACCTGTGTTTTGTGGGTGATTATTTCCTGTTTAGTGTTTTTTTCCATTCACCTTACGGGACTGTTCGTTTGTCATTTATTGTTTTGTTCAGTGTTCAGTTATTTTATAAAACATATAAACATTTACCACGCTGCGCTTTTTGGTCCTCACCTTCTTCCACCACAGACGATCGTTACACCAGGGTCTTGACCTAACTGCAGTTCAGCATTGTAACCGACCTCAGTGGAACATGCTCACCCTCCATGGTCACTGGCGCACTGGAGAAATGTGCTCTTCGTGTTATAAACCCTGTTTCAACTGTACCGGGCAGATGGCAGACGTTGTGTGGGACAGCGGTTTGCTGATGTCAATATTGTAAACAGAGTGCCCCATGGTGGTGGTGGGGTTATGGTATGGGCAGGTATAAGCTACGGCCTACGAACACAATTGCATTTTATCAATGCAATTTAATGCACAGAGATACAGTGACGTGATCCTGAAGCACATTGTTGTGCCGTTCATCCATCACCTCATGTTTCAGCATGATAATGTACGGCTCTGCATTCTCACCAGACATGCTACCCATTGAACATTGACGTGTACGACCGCTTGTTCCAGTTCCAGCCAATATCCAGAAAATTTGCATAGCCATTAAAGAGGAGTGGGACAACATTCCACAGGCCACAGTCAACAGCCTGATCAACTCTATGCAAAGGAGATGTGTCATGCTTCATGAGGCAAATGGTGGTCACACCAGATACTGACCGGTTTTCTGATCCACGTTCCTACCTTTTTTTTTAAGTATCTGTGATCAACAGATACATATTGGTATTCACACTCATGTGAAATCCATATATTAGGGCTTAATGAATTCATTTCAAATGACCAATTTCCTTATATGAACTCTAACTCATTAGAATCTTTGAAATTGTTGCATGTTGTGTTTATATTTCTGTTCAGTGTATATATATAAGAAGACACTACCATCAGTTGCTACCTCAATCATGGAAAGCTTGCCGTAAATGTGACAGTCTTGATTCAAACTCATGAAGTAGTTATCCTCATGAAGTAGATGCCTTCCTCACCATCTTAAATAAGCATGCCCCTCTCAAAAAATGTTGAACTAGGAATAAATATAGTGCTTGGTTCACTCCAGACCTGTCTGCCCTTGACCAGCACAAAAACATCATGTGGCGTTCTGCATTAGTGTAACAGTATAACTGATAGACCGTCCCCCTCGCCCATACCCGGCGCGAACCAGGGACCCTCTGCAAACATCAACAACAGTCACCCACAAAGCATTGTTACCCATCGCTCCACAAAAGCCACGGACCTTGCAGAGCAAGGGGAACTACTACTTCAAGGTCTCAGAGCAAGTGACGTCACCGATTGAAACACTATTTAGCGCGCACCACCGCTAACGTTTCACATCCGTTACACTCACCCCCCTTTTGTCCTCCTCCTTTGCGGCAGCAACCAGTGAGCCGGGTCACGGCACCAATGTAACAGTATGACTTTAAACCGCCCCCCTCGCCCATACCCGGGCGAGAACCAGGGACCCTCTGCACACATCAACAACAGTCACCCACGAAGCATTGTAACCCTAACCCATACTGGTATTTATTTATTTATTTATTTTGCTCCTTTGCACCCCGGTATCTCTACCTGCACATTCATCTTCTGCCAATCTACCATTCCAGTGTTTAATTGCTATATTGTAATTACTTCGCCACCATGGCATATTTATTTCCTTACCTCATTTGCACTCATTGTATATAGACTTATTGTTTTCTTTTGTTCTACTGTATTATTGACTGTATGTTTTGTTTATTCCATGTGTAACTCTGTGTTGTTGTATGTGTCGAATTGCTACGCTTTATCTTGGCCAGGTCGCAGTTGCAAATGAGAACTTGTTCTCAACTAGCCTACCTGGTTAAATAAAGGTGTTCTCAACTAGCCTACCTGGTTAAATAAAGGTGAAATAAAAAAAACAAAAAAAAACATCATTTTTGACTGACCAGCACCCAATATTTTCTTAACTCTTCTTGAACTGGACGGTTGGTTATGGGCTTGTAAGTAAGCATTTAACAGTAAGGTCTACACTTGTTGTATTCGGCGCATGTGACAAATAGTTGGATTTGATTTGATTTGATATATATATTAGTACCTTCGGAAAGTATTCAGACACCTTGACTTTTTCCACACATTGTTAGGTTACAATCGTATTCTAAAATTTGTTCAATTATTTTTTTCCCCCTCATCCATCTGCAAACATAATATATAATAATAATATAATATCAAAGCAAAAACAGGTTTTTAGACTTGTTTGCTTATTTATATATTTAAAAAACTGAAATATCACATTTACATAACTATTCAGACCCTTTACTCTGTACTTTGTTGAAGCACATTTGGCAGCGGTTACAGCCTTGAGTCTTCTTAGGTATGACGTCATAAGCTTGGCTCACCTGTATTTTGAGAATTTCTCCCATTCTTCTCTACAGATCCTCTCAAGCTCTGTCAGGTTGGATGGGGAACGTTGCTGAACAGCATAATTTGCAAATTAATTCATTAAAAATCCTACAATGGGTTTTTCTGGATTTATTTTCCTAATTTTGTCTGTCGTAGTTGAAGTGTACCTATGATGAAAATTACAGGCTTCACTCATCTTTTTAAGTGGGAGAACTTGCACAATTGGTGGCTGACTAAATACTTTTTTGCCCCACTGTATATATTTGGTCAAATATCTTATCTGCCAAAAAGCACAGAGAAAATATCAAGAAAATTACACAGTGAGGTGATTGGCAGAGCAAGTAAAGGAGGACCTTGGTATAGCTACAGTGGTCCGCCATCAACACCTTGGCTTCACAAGGTGAGGAAGAGACAATCAGGTAGGTATAGGCCTAGTTCTAGCAACTGGGGATTGGCTGCTGACCAATTATTACTCCTGTTTTGAGTCTCTCCTCTGTCCTCAACACCTAGTCACTGCACAGAGTCGACACCCAACAGTTACTTATGGGGTGAGGGGGGCATCAGGATCGGTCAGAGCTGCCTTCTGTCAATCATTTATGGAAGGAAAAATAACACCTCAGAGACGGAGAGAAAAGAAAAGCCGCCAGGAAAAAGTTGTTCAGAAAAATCACACATAAGAAATCTAGTGTAGACACTACCATATCTGTATGAGATGTGCACAGTGCACATGAATGATTGAGCACACAAGAAGCCTTTCAGGATGACATCACTCAGGGGATCGAAGCTGAGCAGAGTCTCTCAACAAGAGAGACAGCTACAAGGTTATACCATAGGCCTACTCACCAGAGGGTATATAGGCTATTGCACACTGGAAAGGTGCACTAATGTAATGGAGTGATGAGTGTTTTTTGACAGCAGATGGATAGCGAGCTATTGAATCACCCACTCCAGGTAGGTTAGAGCCTTCACAACAAGTCTCATTATGAGATGAGATGAGCTGAGCACAACACCACAATGAGCTTCAATCAAAGATCTTTACAGGTCGACATCACTGTTAAAGTTAGTCAATGTTATATAAAACCATATTAGGCCCTATGGTTCACACTCATTCATAGGACCCCCCCCCCCCCCCCCCCCCCCCACCGACAGCCCATCCACGCCTGGAAAAGTGCTGAATGGATCCTGAACTAAAATCCATTTGAAACCTGTGTGCTGAGTCCGAGGCCTCCTCCGCTGCACTAAAACAGATGCGATTGTACATTCAGACTAATTAAAAAGCCATTTACAAAGCCATATACAAAAACCATTTAGCAAAGGCACATGCAGTGGAACCATGCTCAAGACAAAGATAATCCCCTTTCAAAAATCTATTCATTACTGGTAGATACTGTAGCATACATCAATGGCATGATGGTGGATAATGGCTAATATAAATATCTAACCAGAGGTGGAAAAAGTACTCAATTGTCATGCTAAAATTAAAGAGACCTTAATATAAAATTATTCAAGTAAAAGTGAAAGTAACCCAGTAAAATACTACTTCAGTAAAAGTCTAAAAGTATCACATTTTAAATAATACTTAAGTATGGTGGTGGAAAAAGTACTAAATTGTCATACTTGAGTAAATGTACAAAGTAAAAGTAAATGCTACACATCAAATTCCTTATATTTAGCAAACCAGACAGCACAATTACCTTTCGGTATTCCTTTTTTTTGACAGCTAGGGCCAACTCCAACACAGGCATAATTTACAAAGGAAGCATTTATGTTTAGTGAGTCCACCAGATCAGAGGTAGTAGAGATGACCAGGGACATTCTCTTGATAAGTGTGTGGATTGGACCTTTTTCCTGTACTGCTAAGTATTCAAATTGTAACTAGTACTTTTGGGTGTTAGGGAAAATGTATGGAGTAAAAAGTACATAATTTTCTTTATGAATGTAGTGTAGTAAAAGAAAAAGTAGTCAGAAATATAAACGGTGAAGTAAAGTACAGATATCCCAAAAAACTACTAAAGTAGTACTTTAAAGTATTTTTACTTAAGCACTTTACACCGCTGTATGTAACAACCAGGTTTTTGGTGTAGGCCTAACCCTTGAAATGACTGTTTGTAGGCTATTTCAAATAATTAAAGGGTTCTTTGATTTTAAAGTACAGTAACTGTCAAGGGAAAATCACACATTTAAAAGTTCATATTCTGTTAACTCATACCCAAATAATGCTCGTATTTGTGGCCAAAGCATAAATTGGAGAAAAAATACTTCAAGAGCAAGTGCCCCTAAAAAGCAAATAATCCCTTTTAAATGGCCTACATGTGGCAATGATATGAGTCAGAAATACTTCTTCTAGTGTCAAAATTGACTGCAAAGTTTAAATTTGTCTCTGTGAATGGTTTGTCCTCTGACAAATCAACTGTAAATGACGGTGTTCCTCAAGGTTCCGTTTTAGGACCACTATTGTTTTCACTCTATATTTTACCTCTTGGGGATGTCATTCGTAAACATAATGTTAACTTTCACTGCTATGCGGATGACACACAGCTGTACATTTCAATGAAACATGGTGAAGCCCCAATATTGCCCTCGCTAGAAGCCTGTGTTTCAGACATAAGGAAGTGGATGGCTGCAAACTTTCTAGTTTTAAACTCAGACAAAACAGAGATGCCTGTTCCAGGTCCCAAGAAACAAAGAGATCTTCTGTTGAATCTGACAATTAATCTTGATGGTTGTACAGTCGTCTCAAATAAAACTGTGAAGTACCTCGGCGTTACTCTGGACCCTGATCTCTCTTTTGACGAACATATCAAGACTGTTTCAAGGACAGCTTTTTTCCATCTACGTAACATTGCAAAAATCCGAAAATGCAGAAAAATGAATCCATGCTTTTGTTACTTCTAGGTTAGACTACTGCAATGCTCTACTTTCCGGCTACCCGGATAAAGCACTAAATCAACTTCAGTTAGTGCTAAATACGGCTGCTAGAATCCTGACTAGAATCAAAACATTTGATCATATTACTCCAGTGCTAGCCTCCCTACACTGGCTTCCTGTTAAGGCAAGGGCTGATTTCAAGTTTTTACTGCTAACCTACAAAGCATTACATGGGCTTGCTCCTACCTATCTTTCCAATTTGGTCCTGCCGTACTTACCTACACGTACGCTACGGTCACAAGACGCAGGTCTCCTTACTGTCCCTAGAATTTCTAAGCAAACAGCTGGACGCAGGGCTTTCTCCTACAGTGCTCCATTTTTATGGAATGGTCTGCCTACCCATGTGAGAGACGCAGACTCGGTCTCAACCTTTAAGTCTTTACTGAAGACTCATCTTTTTAGTAGGTCATATGATTGAGTGTAGTCTGGCCCAGGAGTGTGAAGGTGAACGGAAAGGTTGTGCCGTGGCAGAGATCGTTGTGGGCTATACTCGGCCTTGTCTCAGGATGGTAAGTTGGTGGTTGAAGATATCCCTCTAGTAGTGTGGGGGCTGTGCTTTGGAAAAGTGGGTGGGGTTATATCCTGCCTGTTTGGCCCTGTCCGGGGGTATCATCGGATGGGGCCACAGAGTCTCCTGACCCCTCCTGTCTCAGCCTCTAGTATTTATGCTGCAGTAGTTTGTGTCGGGGGGCTAGGGTCAGTCTGTTATATCTGGAGTCTTTCTCCTGTCTTATCCCGTGTCCTGTGTGAATTTAAGTATGTTCTCTCTAATTCTTTCTTTCTTTCTTTCTTCCTTTCTTTCTTTCTCTCAGAGGACCGGAGCCCTAGGACCATGCCTCAGGACTACCTGGCATGATGAATCCTTGCTGTCCCCAGTCCACCTGGCTGTGCTGCTGCTCCAGTTTCAACTGTTCTGCCTGCGGCTATGGAACCCTGACCTGTTCACCGGACGTGTTACCTGTCCCCCGGACGTGTTACCTGCTGTTTCCAACTCTCTAGAGACAGCAGGAGCGGTAGAGATACTCTTCATGATCGGCTATGAAAAGCCAACTGACATTTACTCCTGAGGTGCGGACTTGTTGCACCCTCGACAACTACTGATTATTATTATTTGACCACGCTGGTCATTTAAGAACATTTGAACATCTTGGCCATGTTCTGTTATAATCTCCACCCGCACAGCCAGAAGAGGACTGGCCACCCCTCATAGCTTGGTTCCTCTCTAGGTTTCTTCCTAGGTTTTGGCCTTTCTAGGGACTTTTTCCTTGCCACCGTGCTTCTACACCTGCATTGCGTTTCTGTTTGGGGTTTTAGGCTGGGTTTCTGTACACCACTTTGATATATTAGCTGATGTAAGAAGGGCTATATAAGTGAATTAGTTTTTACTTGAAATCTCGGGATTTCTCTGGATTTTGGAACCTCAGTGAGTCACAAATAGTAAAAATATTCACCTTTATTTAACCAGGTAGGCCAGTTGAGAACAAGTTCTCATTTACAACTGTGACCTGGCCAAGTTAAAGCAAAGCAGTGTGACACAAACAACAACACAGAGTTACACATGGAATAAACAAACGTACAGTCACAATAGAAAAGTCTATATACAGTGTGTGCAAATGAAGTAAGATTAGGGAGGTAAGGCAATAAAAAGGCCGTAGTGGCGAAATAATGACACTTTAGCAATAAACACTGGAGTGATAGATGTGCAGAAGATGAATGTGCAAGTATAGATATTGGGGTGCAAAGTAGAAGAAAAAAGTATATGGGGATGAGGTAGTTGGATGGGCTATTTACAGATGGGCTATGTACAGGTGCAATGATCTGTAAGCTGCTCTGATAGCTGATGCTTAAAGCTAGTGAGGGAGCTAGGAGTCTCCTGTTCAGTGGTTTTTGCAATTCATTCCAGTCATTGGCAGCAGATAAATGGAAGGAAAGGGGAATTGACTTTGGAGGTGACCAGTGAGATATACCAGCTGGAGCGTGTGCTATGGGTGTGTGCTGCTATGGTGACCAGTGAGCTGAGATAAGGCGGGGCTTTACCTAGCAAAGACTTATAGATGACCTGGAACCAGTGGGTTTGGCGACAAATATGAAGTGAGGGCCAGCCAACGAGAGCATACAGGTCGCAGTGGTGGGTAGTATATGGGGCTTTGGTGACAAAATGGATGGCACTGTGATAGACTGCATCCAATTTGCTGAGTAGAATGTTGGAGGCTATTTTGTAAATGACATCGCCGAAGTCAAGGATCGGTAGGATAAGTCAGTTTTACGAGGGTATGTTTGGCAGCATGGGTGAAGGATGCTTTGTTGCGAAATAGGAAGCCGATTCTATATTTAATTTTGTATTGGAGATGCTTAGTATGAGTCTGGAAGGAGAGTTTACAGTCTAACCAGACACCTGGGTATTTGTAGTTGTCCACGTATTCTAAGTCAGAACCGTCCAGAGTAGTGATGCTAGGCGAGCGGGCAGGTGCACGCAGCGATCGGTTGAAGAGCATGCATTTAGTTTTACTTGCATTGAAGAGCAGTTGGAGGCCATGGAAGGAGTGTTGTATGGCATTGAAGCTCATCTGGAAGTTAGTTAACACAGTGTCCAAAGAATGGACATACAGAATGGTGTCGTCTGCATAGTGGTGGATCAGAGAATCACCAGCCGCAAGAGCGACATCATTGATGTATACAGAGAAAAGAGTTGGCCCAAGGATTGAACCCTGTGGCACCCCCATAGAGGCTGCCAGAGGTTCAGACAACAGGCCCTCCGAAGTAGTTGGTGAACCAGTTAAGGCAGTCAATTGAGAAACCAAGGCTGTTGAGTCTGCCGATAAGAATGCTGTAATTGACAGAGTTGAAAGCCTTGGTCAGGTCGATGAATATGGCTGCACAGTATTGTCTTTTGTCGATGGGGTTATGATATCATTTAGGACCTTGAGTGTCGCTGAGGTGCACGCATGACCAGCTCCAGGATACCCGGGCCAGGTTGATTAGAAAGGCCAGCTCACTGAAGTGTTTTAGGGAGCGTTTGACTGTGATGAAGGGTGGTCGTTTGACCGCGGACCCATTTCGGACCCATTATGGATGCAGGCAATGAGGCAGTGATTGCTGATATCCTGGTTGAAGACAGCAGAGGTGTATTTAGAGGGCAGGTTGGGCAGGATGGTATCTTTGAGGGTGCCCAAGTTTACGGATTTGGGGATGTACCTGGTAGGTTCCATGATCATTTGGGTGAGATTGAGGGCATCTAGCTTAGATTGTAGGACGGCCGGGGTGTTAAGCATATCCCAGTTTAGGTCACCTATCAGTAAAACTCTGAAGATTAATGGGGGGCCATTAATTCACATATAGTGTCCAGGGTACAGCTGGGGGCTGAGGGGGTCTGTAACAAGTGGCAACAGTGAGAGACTTATTTCTGGAAAGGTGGATTTTTAAAAGTAGAAGCTCGAACTGTTTGGGCACAGACCTGGATAGCTTCAGAACTCTGCAGGCTGTTTCTGCAATAGATTGCAACTCCACCCCCTTTGGCAGTTCTATCTTGACGTAAACTTTTATAGTTGGATATGGAAATTTCAGAATTCTTGGTGGCCTTTCTAAGCCAGGATTCAGACACGGCTAGGACATCAGGGTTGGCGGAGTGTGCTAAAGCAGTGAATAAAACAAACTTACGGAGGAGGCTTCTGATGTTAACATGCATTGACAGAAGTCAACAAATGATAGCGCCTGGGGAATAGGATTGCAACTGGAGGCTACAGGGTCTGAGTTAACCTCTACATCACCAGAGGAACGGAGGAGGAGTAGGATAAGGGTACGGCTAAAGGTTTTAAGAACTGGTCGTCTAGTGCGTTGGGGACAGAGAATAAAAGGAGCAAATTTCTGGGCGTGGTAGAATAGATTCAATGCATAATGTACAGACAAGGGTGTGATAGGATGTGAGTACAGTGGAGGTAAACCTACGTGTTACGTGACGATGAGAGAGGTTTCGTCTCTGGAGGCATCAATTAACATAGGTGAGGTCTCTGCATGTGTGTGGGGTGGGACGAAAGAGCTATCTAAGGCATTTTGAGCGGTACTGAGGGCTCTACAGTGAAATAAAGAAATAGAAACTAGCCAAGACAGCAGTAGACGAGGCACATTGACATTAGAGAGAGGCATAAAGCAATTGATCAGGAGAGCGGGTAAATGGCGATGAAAGGGCAGAGCGGGGAAGGTTGAAGGTTGGGTTTGGATTACAATTATGGGTTACAATTATGTCAACAAATTGTGCTCGTTTTGGCCAAGGTCCATGTGCAAATTGTCTCTGCCCACTTCGCTTTCCTTCATTGAACGGAGCTCTGTTGTTTCATTGCCCTAATGCGTTCAAAGGATCATGGCCGTTTAAGACTGAAAAGCCCTATACGGATTGAGCATGCCTCCACAGACAAAGTTCTATGTCTTGCAAGCCCTGCTGAAGGACCTAGCATGCTGTTACACTTGTCGTTGAATGATAAATGACCGTGACCAAGGTGCAGCGTGGTAGGCGTACATTCTCTCTTTATTTGAAAACGTAACACCGGGGAAAAACAATGAACACAAACCGAACGTAAAGCTAGTCGTGCATAAAGCAACAAACAAAGACAAGATCCCACAAAACCCAAAAGGAAACTGACAACTTATATCTGATTCCCAATCAGAGACAACGATAGACAGCTGCCTCCGATTGGGAATCAAACACACCAACATAGAAACAGAAAACCTAGAATGCCGACCCTAATCACACCCTGACCTAACCAAATAGAGAAATAAAAAGGTTCTCTAAGGTCAGGGCGTGACACATGCGGAAAAGTGGTGGTAGTTTGTCGGTCCCCAACTCTGCAACATTAACACTAGCTTGGTGGGCAACGGTTACATTTAAAATCACATTTATGACTTTGTGGCTGTGGTAATTAGTGACGACCTAGAATTAGCTTGACCTGAGTTGCTGCCATGAAGACACAGCTGGCTTCATCAACAACGGTAATGTGTGTTATGTGAAACGTTGCATAAAAAATACATGGTTTGATAAATTAGTAGGGTAATTACCCAAACAAGCAGATACAAGTAGTAGAGTCATTTTGGTTGTGAAGTACGGTATCAAAAAGCATTTGCCTTTCTTAATAACAAAATGCAATTTACCACCTGGCTGTCTATTCTTTGCAACATAGAGAAGACCAGTAAGGGGCCCCTCAGCATCACACAGACATGGCCTCGCTGTGAGCATTCCTATAAATGGAAGAGGGAGGACACTCGAGTCGGGTTGGTGACATTTGACCTGGGGTTTTATCCCAATTCACCATCATAACCTAGCCTAGTGGAACCAGTCTGATCACTGTTTAACATTTTAGCAGTCTCTCTTGTGATGTGTGTCTATATTTATATTGTATTTATTTATATTTTTATTTAATCCCAGAGCCCATCCCCGCATGAGGCCTTTTGCCTTTGATAGGCCGTCATTGTAAATAGGAATTTGTTCGGAACTGACTTAGTTAAATAGAGGTTAAATAAAACAGTAATAAATAGAATCTATGGAGCCAGCACTTGGAGACTTGCAAGAGGATGTGATGGAGTCCTGACAAACAGACAGGCTTGATACTGACGTCTCTGAGTCGAGAGAGACCTGGCACTCAACACATCCACAATGTGCGACTGAAAGTGATTACTAATAATACAGTACAGCAGAAATATCCAGTATTTGCAACACTCTTTTCAGTCCATGTGTCACTGATGAACTCTGCCTATTTATACAGATAGACTAGATGCCAGACTGCAGCCTCAGTTGTTTGATGGAGACCATAATTGGGTAGGTCTTATCTGACCTATTTAAACTTCAACATTGTACCTGTTTGTGTGTCAGAAATAACCTATCCGAACTGCCATTGGTAATAGAACAGTGACTATGTGTGTATGTGTTCACAGAAACATGTATGAAGCAAATCTAATCAAGCTTTATTTATACAGCAAATGTCCGACATGGATGAAATGCAATATGCTTTACAGGAAAAAGAAATATAAAAATGTAAATAAAAGCTGAAATATTTACTATACAACAAACATAAGATTAAAAAAAGAAAATAATGACACAGACACAAATAATGACACAAACGGAACTAAAAAGCACCCTAAAAGCAAAGCTATACATATGTATTTTAAGTGTCACATTCTTTCAAAATCGAACCCAGAAGCAGACCAGGAGAGTAGGAAGAAGGTGAGTATTTATTTACAAGTGAATGTGAATGGATAGATATATCCAGGTGGCGTAGCGGGCAGCGGTGGTGAATGATGGGAGTAAATAGGTGCATCCAATGGGGTAGCGGAATCCTCCGACGACCAGGCGGGAATGGGGTAAATGATCCGGGTGAGTAACTGAAGACAGAACAAACAGAGGTAAGTTTAAGGCAAGCAATACGTAAAAAAAAATAAAAAAATAAAAATAATAATAATAATAATAATAATAATATCCAACTTGAGGCTGATACTATGGCACAACATACTGTTCATGGCTAACGATCCAGCAGGGAATAGATGTCAGGTCCGGGCTTATGAAGAGGAGAGATGATGATCAGGACCAGGTGTGCAGATAGCTGATGGGATACAGGTGCGGGTACTCAGAACTCCCATCTGGCTACATTGCCCAGCAACCAGACAGGGTGTGTTCCAGGACGCCGGAAAAAACACTCCAGGACAGAACACAGGCAAAAAACAGACTCAGGAAACGGGATTCGTGACATTAAGATCTCTTTTAATTATGTCCACAGTTTCGGCTCCCCTCAGTTTCTCTGGCAGGCTAATCCAAAGACTGGGTATATAATAACTAAAGGCTGCCTCTCCATGCTGTCACGTCCTGACCTTAGTTCCTTTTTTATGTCTCTATTTTGGTTTGGTCAGGACATGAGTTGTGGTGGGCATTCTATGTTTTGTTATGTGTGTTGTATTTCTATGTGTTTGGCCTGGTATGGTTCCCAATCAGAGGCAGCTGTCAATCGTTGTCTCTGATTGAGTACCATACTTAGGTAGCCTGTTCCCACCTGTGTTTTTGGGTAGTTGTTTCCTGTTTTGTGTTTTTTTCACTTTACAGGACTGTTTCGTGTCGTTCAATCTCTTTGTTGTTTTTGTCATTCAGTGTTCAGTTTATTTAATTAAATTTACAATGAACACCTACCACGCTGCATGTTGGTCCAATGATTCCCATTCCTCATCATCAGACGAAGAGGAGCATCGTTACACATGCTTCTTGGTTCTACGCTTTGGAATAGTTAAAAGGCCAGTGCCAGAGGACCTGAGGGACCTACTGGATACAAAACTTAACTTAAAAGCATGTGTGACATGTATTGGTGTTCATAATTGTGGATTGATTTAAAAAACAATAGAAGAATCTTAAAATGAATTCTAAAACTCGCAGACAGCCAGGGCAGAGACCTTAAACCCAAAGTGATGTGTGCTCTATGTTTGGTCTTGGTCAGTACCCGTGCTGCAGCATTCTGTATGTTTTGCAGTTGACCAATGGCATTCTTGGGTAGGCCAGACAGGAGAGCAGTACAGTAGTCAAGCCTGCTTGTAATAAAAGCATGGGTGAGTCTTTCTGTATCAGCCTGAGAGAGAAACGGCCGCAACTTGGCAATGTTCCTCAGGTGGTTAAAAGCTATTTTGGTCACATTCCTAACATGTGATTTCGAATTGAGTTCCAAACCTAAAATAACACCAATATTTTTATGTGGGGTTTTATCTTTGTTTCCTGTGAATTAAAATGTGTGGCTATATTCTCTCTCTGTGCTTTGGCTCCAACAGTAAGTACCTCGGCCTTGTCTTCATGTAGCTGGATGAAGTTGTAATAATTTATCCGTGGAGCTAAAATTTATCCGTGGAGCTAAAATCCTCTGGTGACACAGACATGTAAACTTGTGTATAGTCTGCGCAGCAGTGAGAATCAATGTAGTGCTTTCTGATAACGCTGCCAAGGGTTAACATACACAGTGCATTCGGAAAGTATTCAGAGCCCTTGACTTTTTCCACATTTTATTACTTTATAGCCTTATTATCAACTTGATAGAAAATATTATTTTCCTATCTTCACACAATACCCCATAATGACAAAGAAAAAACATTTTTCTGAAATGTTTGCACATTTCTTAAAAATAAAAAACAGAAATATCACACTTACATAAGTATACAGACCCTTTACTTTTTCGTCCTTTATTTAAAGAGGGAGATCAAGCTGATCCTAACTGTTATAGGCCTAATTCTATTTTGCCCTGTTTATCAAAAGTGTTGGAAAAACTTGTCAATAATCAACTGACTGGCTTTCTTGATGTCTGTAGTATTAGTATTATCTCTGGTATGCAAGCTGGTTTCTGCTCAGGTTATGGATGTGTCACTGCAACCTTAAAGGTCCTCAATTATGTCTCCATTGTCCTTGATTCTAAGCAATGTTGTGCTGCTATTTTTATTGACTTGGCCAAAGCTTTTGATACAGTAGACCATTCCATTCTTGTGGGCCGGCTAAGGAGTATTGGTGTTTCTGAAGGGTCTTTGGCCTGGTTTGCTAACTACCTCTCTCAAATAATGGAGTGTATGAAGTCAGAACATCTGCTGTCTCAGCCACAGCCTGTCACCAAGGGAGTACACCGAGGCTCGATCCTATGCCCCGCGCTCTTCTCAATTTACATCAACAACATAGCTCAGGCAGTAGGAAGTTCTCTCATCCATTTATATGCAGATGATTCAGTCTTAGGTGGAGAGCATCCTCACATTCAGTATGAGAGTCTGGTATGGTAATCTGAGTGTGAGGAGCAAAATCAAACTGACCAGAATAGTAAACACAGCCAGTAAAGTAATTGCTCGACCACAGGCACATTTGAGCATTCTGTTCCACAAGGCAATCAACAAGAAGGCACTGGCTGTCGTTGGCGACCCCTCCCACCCTCTACACTCTCAGTTCGAGAGGCTTCCGTCTGGCCGATGATTCAGAATGCCCATGGCCAAGAAGAACGTGTTCAAACATTAAGTTGTTGCTTGTACTGTAGGTCTACTAAATGCAAAGTAAATTGTATCGTATATGTACTTATGTATCTAGTGCAGTTGGGACAGTGGTCGTTTGTGAGTGAATGTATTCATGTCCTCTATGTTGTTAGTGTATGCAACATGATGGACTGACTGGTTTAAATGTGTCTGATGTGAGAATGTATGTGTATGTGATTATTTTAATGGAAGGTGATGCCAAAGAAAAATGTCCATCCTGGATGGAAAATAAAGTTGTATTCTATTCTATTCTACACGCTCTACAACAAAGCTTTCTTAGTGTCCAACAAGCTTTCTCTACCCTTAACCTTGTTCTGAACACCTCCAAAACAAAGGTCATGTGGATTGATAAGAAGAATGCCCCTCTTCCCACAGGTGTGATTACTACCTCTGAGGGTTTAGAGCTTGAGGTAGTCACCTCATACAAGTACTTGGGAGTATGGCTAGATGGTACACTATCCTTCTCTCAGCACACATCAAAGCTGCAGGGTAAAGTTACATCAGGACTTGGTTTCCTCGATTGTAATCTCTTATCTATCACCCCAGCTGCCAAACTAACCCTGATGATGACCCATGCTAGATTACGGAGACATAATTTATAGATAGGCAGGTAAGGGTGCTTTTGAGCAGCTAGATGGTCTTTATCATACGGCCATCAGATTTTCCACCAATGCTCCTTATAGGACACATCACTGCACTCTATACTCCTCTGTAAACTGATCATCTCTGTATACCCGTCGCAAGACCCACTGGTTGATGCTTATTTAGAAAACCCTGTTAGGCCTCACTCGCCCCTATCTGAGATATCTATTGCAGCAACTCATCCTACACATACAACACCGGTTTTGCCAGTCAGATTCTGTTAAAGCTCCCCAAAGCACACACATCCCTGAGTCGCTTGTCTTTTCAGTTCGCTGCAGCTAACGACTGGAATGAGCTGCAACAAACTCTCAAACTGGACAGTTTTATCTCAATCTCTTTATTCAAAAACTTAATCATGGACACTGACAGTTGTGGCTGCTTTGTGTGATGTATTGTTGTCTCTACTTTTTTGTCCTTTGTGCTGTTGTCTGTGCCCAATAATGTTAGTGCCATGTTTTGTGCTGCTACCATGTTGTGTTGCTACCATGTTGTTGTCATGTTGTGTTGCTGCCTTGCTATGTTGTTGTCTTAGATCTCTCTTTATGTAGTGTTGTCGTAATGTGTTTTGACCTATATTTTTATTTTAAATCCCAGCCCCTGTCCCCGCAGGAGGCCTTTTGCCTTTTGGTAGGCCGTCATTGTAAATAAGAATTTGTTCTTCTTCAGGATCACCCTCTGTATTTTGATTAGCATACCAGGTGGTGCTAAGTTAGGTGGGTAGGCAGGTCAGGTAGGAGAGCGGGCTTTGACATTTACTTTCTTTGCTTTGGTTCCGTTCAGCCCCTTTTCCCCAAAATTACTGTGATGGAATAAATTCCCGGTAAATGGTAAATTCTCTGCCTTTTGTCATCCTTACTTGCACCTACAATCCCATACCTCTTTCACTCCACGGGAAGTTGAGTTGTAGCAGGGTGTTGCGTTCCCTCTTCCTAGAGGCGTATGTAACATTTGTACATGTAGGTAGAGATGAGGTGACTATGCATAGATAATAAACAGCGAGTAGCAGCAGTGTACAACACAAATGGTGGGGGGTTGTCAATGTCTGGTGGCCATTTGATTAATTGTTCAGCAACCTTATGGCTTGGCGGTAGAAGCTGTTAATTAAGAAGCCCTTTGTTCCTAGATCTGGCGCTCCGGTATCACTTGCCATGCGGTAGCAGAGAGAACAGTCTGACTGAAGTGTGACAATTTTATGGGCTTTCCTCTGACACCACCTATTATATAGGTCCTGGATTGCATGAAGCTTGGCCCCAGTGATGTACTGGGCCGTACGCATTACCCTCTGTAGCGCCTTACGTTCAGATGCCGAGCAGTTGCCATACCAGGTGGTGATGCAACCGGTCAGGATGCTCTCGATGGTGCAATACCTCTTGAGGATCTGGGGACCCCCGCCAAATATTTTCAGTCTCCTGGGGGGGGTTCTGCCCTCTTCACGGCTGTCTTGGTGTGTTTGGACCATGATAGATCATTGATGTGGACACGAAGGAACTTAACTCTCGACCCGCTCCACTACAGTCCCATCGACGTTAATGGGGGCCTGTTCGGCCCGCCTTTTCCTGTAGTCCACGATCATCTCCTTTGTCATGCTCACACTGAGGGAGAGGTTGTTATCCTGGCACCACACTGCCAGTTCTCAAACCTCCTCATCGCTGTCGGTGATCAGATCTACCACTGTTGTGTCATCGGCAAACCTAATGATGGTGTTGGAGTCATGTTTGGCCACACAGTTGTGGGTGAACAGGAAGTAAAGAAAGGGACTTAAGTGCACACCCCTGAGGGGCCCCAGTGTTGAGGATCAGCGTGGCAGACGTGTTGTTGCCTACCCTTACTACCTGGGGGCGGCCCATCAGGAAGTCCAGGATCCAGTTGCAGAGGGAGATGTTTAGTCCCAGGGTCCTTAGCTTAGTGATGAGCTTCGTGGGCACTATGGTGTTGAATGCTGAGCAGTAGTCAATTATCAGCATTCTCACATGGGTGTTCCTTTTGTCCAGGTGGGAAAAGGCAGTGTGGAGTGCGATTGAGATTGCGTCATCTGTGTATCAGTTGGGGCGGGATGCGAATTGGAGTGGGTCTAGGGTATCCGGGGGGATGCTGTTGATGTGAGGCATGACCAGCCTTTCAAAGCGCTTCATGGCTGCAGACATGAGTGCTACGGGAGGGTAATCATCTAGTCAGGTTACATTCGCTTCCTTGGGCACAGGGACTATGGTGGTCTGCTTGAAACATGTAGGTATTACAGACTCAGTCAGGGAGAGGTTGAAAATGTCAGTGAAGACACTTGCCAGTTGGTCCACGCATGCTTTGAGTACACTCATCCAGAATAGCTGGTACTCTCGTGCATGCTTCAGTGTTGCTTGCTTCGAAGTGAGCATAAAGGGCATTTAGCTTGTCTGGTAGGCTTGCGTCACTGAGCAGCTCGTGTCTGGGTTTCCCTTTGTAGTCCGTAATAGTTTTTTAAACCCTGCCACATCTGACGAGAATCCGACCCGGTGTAGTAGGATTCAATCTTAATCTTGTATTGCCGTTTTGCTTGTTTGATGGTTTGTCTGAGGGCATAGCGGGATTTCTTATAAGCATCCGGATTTGTGTCCTGCTCCTTGGAAGCGGCAGCTCTAGCCTTTAGCTCAATGCGTATGTTGCCTGTAATCCCATGGCTTCTGGTTGGGATAGGTACGTACGGTCACTATGGGGACGATGCACTTATTGTTAAGTGATTTAATCTTAAGCTGATGACTAAGGTGGTATACTCCTCAATGCCATTGGATGAACATTTTCCAGTCTGCTAGCAAAACCGTCCTGTAGCGTAGCATCCGCATCACCTGACCACTGTATTGAGCAAGTCACTGGTACTTCCTGATTTAGTTCTTGCTTGTAAGCAGAAATCAGGAGGATATAATTATTGTCAGATTTGCCAAATGGAGGGTGGGGGAGAGCTTTGTATGCATCTCTGTTTGTGGTCTAGAGTTTTTCCTCTGGTTGCACGTGACCAAAACCAATTCTTTCTTTGGCCGCCTCTCCTTCCAGTTCTCTGCTGCCAATGACTGGAACGAACTACAAAAATCTCTGAAACTGGAAACACTTATCTCCCTCACTAGCTTTAAGCACCAGCTGTCAGAGCAGATTACTGCACCTGTACTTAGCCCACCTATAATTTATCCCAAACAACTACCTCTTTCCCTACTATAATTATTTTATTTATTTATTTAGCTCCTTTGCACCCCATTATTTTTATTTCTACTTTGCACAGTCTTCCACTGCAAATCTACCATTCCAGTGTTGTACTTGCTATATTGTATTTACTTTGCCACCATGGCCTTTTTTTGCCTTTACCTCCCTTATCTCACCTGATTTGCTCACATAGTAGACATAGACTTGTTTCTACTGTATTATTGACTGCATTTTTGTTTTACTCCATGTGTAACTCTGTGTCGTTGTATGTGTCGAACTGCTTTGCTTTATCTTGGCCAGGTCGCAATTGTTTTTAATTTTTATTTATTTCACCTTTATTTAACCAGGTAGTCTAGTTGAGAACAAGTTCTCATTTGCAACTGCGACCTGGCCAAGATAAAGCATAGCAGTGTGAACAGACAACAGAGTTACACATGGAGTAAACAATTAACAAGTCAATAACACAGTAGAAAAAAAGGGGGGGGTCTATATACAATGTGTGCAAAAGGCATGAGGTAGGCGAATAATTACAATTTTGCAGATTAGCACTGGAGTGATAAATGATCAGATGGTCAAGTACAGGTAGAGATATTGGTGTGCAAAAGAGCAGAAAAGTAAATAAATAAAAACAGTATAAAAACAGTATGGGAATGAGGTAGGTGAAAATGGGTGGGCTATTTACCAATAGACTATGTACAGCTGCAGCGATCGGTTAGCTGCTCAGATAGCTGATGTTTGAAGTTGTTGAGGGAGATAAGTCTCCAACTTCAGCGATTTTTTATTTATTTTATTTTTATTTTTTAAATATTTAAAAAAAATATATATTTTATTTATTTATTTATTTATTTATATATATATTTTTAAATATATATATATATATATATATATTTTTAAATATATTTTATTTATTTATTTATTATTTTGGGCAGTTCGTTCCAGTCACAGGCAGCAGACTACTGGAACGAAAGGCGGCCAAATGAGGTGTTGGCTTTAGGGATGATCAGTGAGATACACCTGCTGGAGCGCGTGCTACGGATGGGTGTTGCCATCGTGACCAGTGAACTGAGATAAGGCGGAGCTTTACCTAGCATGGATCTTTGTTTTTGTCTTGTAGATGACCTGGAGCCAGTGGGTCTGGCGACGAATATGTAGCGAGGGCCAGCCGACTAGAGCATACAAGTCGCAGTGGTGGGTGGTATAAGGTGCTTTAGTGACAAAACGGATGGCACTGTGATAGACTGCATCCAGTTTGCTGAGAACAGTGTTGGAAGCCATTTTGTAGATGACATCGCCGAAGTCAAGGATCGGTAGGATAGTCAGTTTTACTAGGGTAAGCTTGGCGGCGTGAGTGAAGGAGGCTTTGTTGCGGAATAGAATGCCGACTCTTGATTTGATTTTCGATTGGAGATGTTTGATGTGAGTCTGGAAGGAGAGTTTGCAGTCTAGCCAGACACCTAGGTACTTATAGATGTCCACATATTCAAGGTCGGAACCATCCATGGTGGTGATGCTAGTCGGGCATGCGGGTGCAGGCAGCGATCGGTTGAAAAGCATGCATTTGGTTTTACTAGCGTTTAAGAGCAGTTGGAGGCCACGGAAGGAGTGTTGTATGGCATTGAAGCTCGTTTGGAGGTTAGATAGCGCAGTGTCCAATGACGGGCCGAAAATATATAGAATGGTGTCGTCTGCGTAGAGGTGGATCAGGGAATCGCCCGCAGCAAGAGCAACATCATTGATATATACAGAGAAAAGAGTCGGCCCGAGAATTGAACCCTGTGGCACCCCCATAGAGACTGCCAGAGTACCGGACAGCATGCCCTCCGATTTGACACACTGAACTCTGTCTGCAAAGTAATTGGTGAACCAGGCAAGGCAGTCATCCGAAAAACCGAGGCTACTGAGTCTGCCGATAAGATTATGGTGATTGACAGAGTCGAAGGCCTTGGCAAGGTCGATGAAGAAGGCTGCACAGTACTGTCTTTTATCGATGGCGGTTATGATATTGTTTAGTACCTTGAGTGTGGCTGAGGTGCACCCGTGACCGGCTCGGAAACCAGATTGCACAGCGGAGAAGGTACGGTGGGATTCGAGATGGTCAGTGACCTGTTTGTTGACTTGGCTTTCGAAGACCTTAGATAGGCAGGGCAGGATGGATATAGGTCTGTAACAGTTTGGGCCAGGGTGTCTTCCCCCTTTGAAGAGGGGGATGACTGCGGCAGCTTTCCAATCCTTGGGGATCTCAGACGATATGAAAGAGAGGTTGAACAGGCTGGTAATAGGGGTTGCGACAATGGCAGCGGATAGTTTCAGCAATAGAGGGTCCAGATTGTCAAGCCCAGCTGATTTGTACTGGTCCAGGTTTTGCAGCTCTTTCAGAACATCTGCTATCTGGATTGTAAATTAGAACTGGTTCTCAACTTGCCTACCTGGTGAAATAAAAAATGTAATTTAAAAAAATTAACGCATGAGAACCTAGTGGGGGAATATGTGGCTGAGTTGAGAACTAGCATTGGACTGTAACTATGGGAATACATTATCGCAAATGCTACGTGATCGGCTGGTGTGTGGGATTAATGATGACAGGATACAAATACGATTGTTATCAGAGCCCAATCAATTCAATTCAATTCAAGGGCTTTATTGGCATGGGAAACATGTGTTAACATTGCCAAAGCAAGTGAGGTAGACAACATACAAAGTGAATATATAAAGTGAAAAACAACAAAAATTAACGGTAAACATTACACATACAGAAGTTTAAAAACAGTAAAGACATTACAAATGTCATATTATATATATATATACAATGTACAAATAGTTAAATGACACAAGATAAAATGAATAAGCATAAATATGGGTTGTATTTACAATGGTGTTTGTTCTTCACTGGTTGCCCTTTTCTCGTGGCAACAGGTCACAAATCTTGCTGCTGTGATGGCACACTGTGGAATTTCACCCAAAAGATATGGGAGTTTTTCAAAATTGGATTTGTTTTCGAATTCTTTGTGGATCTGTGTAATCTGGGGAAATATGTCTCTCTAATATGGTCATACATTGGGCAGGAGGTTAGGAAGTGCAGCTCAGTTTCCACCTCATTTTGTGGGCAGTGAGCACATAGCCTGTCTTCTCTTGAGAGCCATGTCTGCCTACGGCGGCCTTTCTCAATAGCAAGGCTATGCTCACTGAGTCTGTACATAGTCAAAGCTTTCCTTAATTTTGGGTCAGTCACAGTGGTCAGGTATTCTGCCGCTGTGTACTCTCTGTGTAGGGCCAAATAGCATTCTAGTTTGCTCTGTTTTTTTTGTTAATTCTTTCCAATGTGTTAAGTAATTATCTTTTTGTTTTCTCATGATTTGGTTGGGTCTAATTGTGCTGTTGTCCTGGGGCTCTGTAGGGTGTGTTTGTGTTTGTGAACAGAGCCCCAGGACCAGCTTGCTTAGGGGACTCTTCTCCAGGTTCATCTCTCTGTAGGTGATGGCTTTGTTATGGAAGGTTTGTGAATCGCTTCCTTTTAGGTGGTTGTAGAATTTAACGTATTAACCAATCTCACATTTGAGAATGCACTCAAACTGGCCCAGGCCATGGAGTCCGCCAATAGAAATGCACTGGATTTGCAGGCAAGGGGCGCAACTGCGTGCCATACAGTAAATTAGAGCAGCTCTGAGCGCGTTGAATTTCAAAGAACGGAATGCCGTGGTGCAGCAGCCAATAGAAACACACAGCGTTTGACTGTAAATTCAAACACGAAAAGTGTTATGCATGTGGGATAATAGGCCACATTGCGAGGGCGTGCAGCAAAAAAAAAAAGCCACGGGCTTCAGGAAAGAGAACGGACAGAAAACCGAATACCTCCAGACGCTCTAGCTACCGCTATAATCAAGTGATAGAAAGTGAAAGTAAGGACGCAGAGCAAGCGTTCTCAATGTACAGTGTACAAGGGGCGAATATGAAGAAGGTGAAGGCTTTCATTGTGGAAATGAGAAATGGATTAAAGGTACTGTTTGAACTAGACCGTTTGAACTAGTGTCACGCTGATGAACGGGTCCCAATTCTATAGGAAGTGGAAAACCGTTGAAGTGCCTAAACTGAGAGACCCCCATTAAACTCTGAACGTACACAGGGGAGAAGATCACTGTGATTTGAGTTGCTGATGTTCAAATGGAATATCATGGACAAAAGAAAAGTCTGCCTCTCTTAGTGGTGGAAGGTACTGGCCCCAGCTTACTAGGAAGAGGGTGGTTGGAGGAAATACAATTGAACTGGGATGAATTCAAACATGTCACCACAGAGACATTGACACTACAGCAGGTGCTTTCAAAGCATGAGTGTGTTTTCGGGGTCCAAGCTACCATTCATGTTGCTGCTGATGCTACTCCCAGATTCTATAGGCCAAGATCAGTTCCATATGCCATGAAGCCTAAAGTGGATGTGGAAATTGGCAGATTCTTAGCAGAGGATATAATTGTGCCTGTCAAGTTTTAGTGGGCAGCACCAGTTGTTCCCATACTAAAACTAGATGGTTCAATCCGATTATGCGGTGACTATAAGCTGACTGTAATTAGAGTTTCCTCACTGGACCAGTACCCCATACCCAAAGTGGAGGATTTGCTTTCAATGTTAACCGGAGAGCAACAGTTTACAAAACTGGACATGAGTCACGCATATCAGCAAGTGCTAATGGATAAAGCTTCACAGAAGTACCTGACCATAAACACCCACAGGGGATGTTTACCTATAAACGCTTACCTTTCCCAGTCTTACTCAGTATTCTGCACCAGCTATCTTCCAAAGAATATCTAAGGTAGCGGTTTACCTCGACGACATTCTTGTCACGGGAGTCACGAAGGAGGAACATCTCAGAAACTTAGGTGAAGTTTTGAGGAGGATGGAGGACACCGGTCTCTGGCTGAAGAGGCGCAAGTGTACACTGTTAGCTGATGAAGTGCAGTACCTGGGTCACAAGGTGGATACCAAGGGGTTACACACTGTCAAAGCTAAAGGGAGGGCTGTTGTGGAAGCTCCAGCTCCGACAGACGTTACAGAGCTGAAAGCCTATCTAGGCTTATTGAATTATTATAATCGCTTCCTCCCGAACCTCTGTACCCTCTTAGCTCCTCTACATCAACTGCTAAGGAAGGTTGTGGCCTGGAAATGGTCAGAAAGACAGGAAGAAGCTTTTGCAAAGTCAAAGGTGTTGCTGCAATCAGCTGAAGTGCTAGTGCACTACTCAGCAGACAGATCTCCTCTTATCGCGTGATGCCTCATCGTATGGTGTTGGGGCAGTGGTATCCCACGGGATGGAGAATGGTGCAGAGAAACCTATCGGGTTCATGTCAAGAACGTTGACGCCAGCGGAGAACAAGTACTCTCAGCCGGACAAGGAAGGACTGGCTGTCATATTCGGAATACAGAGATTCCACAAGTACTTGTACGGGAGAACATTCACTATCGTGACCGACCATAAGTCTCAGATCATGCCTTACTACACTCGCCGCTTGGCATTGAGTGTTCGAGATGGATGTGTTCTGTGGGGTTCAAAAGTAGTTACATCCATGGGAATGGCGAGAAACTATGGACACAACTACATATGGACTACGCTGGACCTTTCATAGGAAAAATGTTCCTTGTGCTGATTGATTCTCATTCAAAGTGGATGGATGTTTACCCCATGAACACGTCAACATTGTACGCTATGATTGAGAAGTTGAGACAAAGCTTCAGTGTTATGGGATTGCCGCAAATGTTGGTTAGTGACAATGCTACTTGTTTTACAAGCACTAAATTCACAAGTTTTATGAAACAAAATGGAATTCAGCATGTAACGTTGGCCCCTTTTCACCCATCTTCAAACGGATTAGCAGAACGTGCGATTCAGAGCTTGAAGGAGGGGATGAGGAAGATGCAAGGGCCCAGCATTGAAACAAAGGTGTCAATGTTCTTGTTTAGCTACAGGATTACTCTTCAATCCACAACTGGGTTGTCACCTGCAGAAATGTTGACGTTAAGGTCAACCTTGGATCTCATCAGACCAGATCCGAAAATGAAAATACAACAAAAGCAATGGAATCAAAAATGTAATCCTGACACCCGAGCCAAACTCAGAAGTTTCTCACTTGGAGATGATGTCTATGCAAGAAACTATGGGTTTGGTCCTAAATGGATTCCAGCTACCATTTGAGGTTTGCTCAGGACCAGTATCTTATACTGTGATCATCGGAAGTGGACAAAGACTAAGGAGACACGTGGATCAGATCCGAGCTCGAATTCCAGTTCCATCCGGAGATTTGGATCAATTCTTAAACGAGCAAGACAGGACATAGGAACGTTCCCCAGAGTTGCAGTTGGACAAACCACCTGAGACCAACAATGCTCAACTTCCTGAGACCACCAGTCCAACACGACCTCCTGTGAAGTCTCCACAAAAGGACTTTGTTTCACCATCAAGGGGTAAAGATCTGGGACGCTCTATTAGAGAGACGTCTGCCAGACTTCTTCAGATAATAAATAAAAAAAATTATAAGAAAATAGTATAGCTCAGAATGGAATTAAGTTGGGTTATTAGCTTTAAAGGGGGGAATGTAGTAACCTGGAATATTTGTTTACCAATAGATGGCAGTATTGACTCAAGATAGGGGTTTGCTTTCCGCAGGGATTTCCGCCTATATAACTATGATTAAGAAAGCTTCAGGTAGTTTAAGCCTGGTGCATCAAAGAATGTAATTCTAAGTTACAATTAAATACTAAACTGTACTAAAGTCTCATGAGTTGTAACTCTAAGAAGCCTTCAAGGATACTACAATTATCTTTATGGAGTCAAACATTTTTAATAGGGGAATTACTAAGTCAGATGAGTCACATGTGAGGTGTGTGTATATGCATATCAAATATTACTTCACTACACACTCTACAACCAGTCCCATTCCTATTGAATGTGAACCAACAGAAATAAAACACACTTGTGAAACAACCCATACAATGTTTATATTTACAGTAGTAATAAGTGCACCAAGTGCCAGAGAAGAACAGAAGACATACTCTAACAACTGTTCTTAATAACCTGAACTAGCTCATGAAAATTACCTCCACTTTTGCAAAACATAACTATGCAAACTGAACATACTGTGGACTTGGCTCCCGTGACAAACCGTATAGTCATTGTTTTAGAGCAGACATACTTATGGTGACATTTTCCTAAGCATTACCGTCAGAGGTTAAGGAAAGAAATGGCTGAGGTTGATTGGCTGCAGGTGGGCGTGACGTCACACGTGGGCGTTGTATCACGGTTGTCATTGAGACAGAGTAGCGGTGTGTTTGTAAGGGTAATGCTCTCCATTTCAACTCTCAGACGTTCCGTCCCATCTCTCTTTTCCGCCTCAGACTGCATGTCTCCATTCCTCTCTGTAAGGGTTGATGGGCACACAGACTTCCCTCTGGTCACCAGCTCCATGCCACTGAACAAAGTGAGTCTGACCCCATAGGGCTGCTCAATCTTGGGGTCCTTGAGTCGGATGGGCTCCCTCTCTGTATGGAGCTCTGGATCTTTAACTTTAAGATCTAAGGTGAGCTGGGTCTCACCAGTCCTGAACCCAGTCTGACTTTCCACAAACTCTTCATCCAGAGTAGCAGACCTATCCTCCTCATGGTTGTAATTTAGTAACCTCTCAGATGTACCCCTTTGGGGCCAGCCCAGGTCCGGTATGGGGGTGAGTTCGCCCCCAGGTAAGGGCTCATGTTTGATGTTTGAAATCGTGTTTTTTTTTTCAATAAAAATCTAGCCAAAAATAGCAGCACATTCCAACAGTCAATTTGACAGTACCATCTGGACAGTCTGTGATGGGTCCTGCAGTCTGCGAGAGAGCAGCTCCACCACCACCTCAGTTTAGAGTGGAACACCTGCAGACAAAGGGGAGGGAATTAAATTATATCCAAATGACACTGGGCAAAAATCAAGGTGAAGTTAGAGAGGAATAAGGGTTGAATGTTGGTCAGTATTAACTCCTTGATGAAGTGCTGGCTCTCCTTTCTGGACAGGAAGACCTTGGAGCCATCAGTCATTCTGCTGATTAGCGCCATCTCCTGGCCACAGTCCCCTAACTGCATGACCTCCACCCTGACAGAGAAAGATGGATAGAGGGAGAGAAAGGGAGACTGAATGGTTGACTCATTTACTATTTTGACGGTGAAGACATTATATCATTTAATATTTTTTTTGACTCACCGTTCTGATTGGTCCCTGACGCTGTCCCAACTGGCTTCCGATTGGCTCCCGGTGCCATACGACTTGCTGCTCTTTAATTTTCATCATTGGTACACTTCAACTATGACAGACAATGAGATTTTTTTTTCTCAGAAAATCACATTGTAGGATTTTTAATGAATTTATTTGCAAATTATGGTGGAAAATAAGTATTTGGTCAATAACAAAAGTTTATCTCAATACTTTGTTATATACCCTTTGTTGGCAATGACCGAGTATCTTTGGAGGGAGTTGAAAGTCCGTGTTGCCCAGCAACAGCCCCAAAACATCACTGCTCTAGAGGAGATCTGCATGGAGGAATGGGCCAAAATACCAGCAACAGTGTGTGAAAACCTTGTGAAGACTTACAGAAAACGTTTAACCTCGGTCATTGCCAACAAAGGGTATATAACAAAGTATTGAGATAAACTTTTGTTATTGACCAAATACTTATTTTCCACAATAATTAGCAAATAAATTCATTAAAAATCCTACAATGTGATTTTTCTGGATTCTCATCTCTACTCACTTCAGCTATTTCCACTGCCTCCACATATGAGACTTGCTGGATAGCTCTGATCCTAGATACCGCGACATCCTTCATTCTTCATCCTTACAGGGAACTCGGGAACGTGAATCCTACCACAATTACAGCAACATGCGTCTGCACATCGCTTCCTTGGCACAGACAAGGAAGCCGAGGCCTATAATAACAGGTAGCCAATCAAACAACCATGGGTAGGACTTATACAATACCATTGGTCTAATACTTTTGAGTTAGGATACCCATTGGCGAATAAAAAATATCATAATCCCGTTTCTCCATAGATTAATTTGCAAATGAACAAATCACGTTCGTAGATTACTTGCGTGTAATTTCCTGATTCAGTCAACAACAAACATGGTCTGGATAATCCAATTGTTTGAGTAAATATTTTTCTGCGACTGCATTTTATTTCTATGATACTATGCTAATCTTGTACAAGAGCTAATGCTACGGCATTACATTGTTGTTCAATTATTTTCCTTGTTTTTCCTCCGTCAAAAAGTATTGATCAAGTGTCCATCTCTGCTGCTGCTCACTCAACTGATCATGTCTGGAAGGAATGTGTGGACTCGAAGTCAGGAGAGGATGAGATGTCCCGGTGTTTCCCCTACCATTGTTTAACCAGGGCGGCCCACCAAGGAATTTGTCTTGTGGCCCTGGATGATGCTTTGGGGGCCTTTGCCTCACTAAGAAAAACAATCAAGGGAAACACTGCCTTGAACAATAATGTATATAGTCTAATCAGCGCAATCATCCTCCAACAGAAGTTTGATCTAAATACTGACTTTTGAATATCATGTCCTCAGACTGCAGCTTATGGGAAGTGTGTGACAGCTACTACCACAGGCAGACAGGAGCTGAGAAAGGACCTGTGTGTTAAAGAGTTTGATGCTCTGAAGACTTGCATTGTTACAGCAGTGAGTGGCATATTACAGGTGTTCCATCATTTTCTATTACATTTTGTCTGTCTTTGATGTATAAATTCAACTGACTTGATCATCTTATTGTCTTGCAGGCCAAGAAGGGAGTGAAGTAGACCATTCCGCCCAACACATCTCTGATGGACATATAGTGCATTCTGCTGGACATATAGTGCATTCTGCTGGACATATAGGGCATTCTGCTGGACATATAGGGCTTTCTGCTGGACATATAGTGCATTCTGCTGGACATATAGGGCATTCTGCTGGACATATAGGGCATTCTGCTGGACATATAGGGCATTCTGCTGGACATATAGTGCATTCTGATGGACATATAGTGCATTCTGCTGGACATATAGTGGACATATAGGGCTTTCTGCTGGACATATAGTGCATTCTGCTGGACATATAGGGCATTCTGCTGGACATATAGGGCATTCTGCTGGACATATAGGGCATTCTGCTGGACATATAGTGCATTCTGATGGACATATAGTGCATTCTGCTGGACATATAGGGCATTCTGCTGGACATATAGGGCATTCTGCTGGACATATAGGGCATTCTGCTGGACATATAGGGCATTCTGCTGGACATATAGGGCATTCTGCTGGACATATAGGGCATTCTGCTGGACATATAGGGCATTCTGCTGGACATATAGTGCATTCTGCTGGACATATAGGGCATTCTGCTGGACATATAGTGCATTCGCAAAGTATTCAGGCCCCTCCCATTTTTCACATTTTGTTACGTTACAGGCTTATTATCAAAATTGATTACATGTTTTTTTCCCCTCATCAATCTACACACAATACCCCATAATGTATTTTACCCCCTTTTTCTGTCCAATTTCGATCTTGTCTCATCGCTGCAACTCCCCAACAGGCTCGGGAGGTGAAGGTCGAGTCATGCGTCCTCGGAAACATGACCCGCCAAACAGGGCATTTTTAACACTCGCCCGCTTAAACCGGAATCAATTGATCCGCTTAAACCGCTGGATCAATTGTGCGCCGCCCCTTGGGACTCCTGATCACAGCCGATTATGACACAGCCTGGGATCTATCCCGGGTCTGTAGAGACTCCTCTAGCACTGTGATGTAGTGCGCCACGTGGGAGGCCCAAATGTTTGCAAATGTATACAACAACAAAAAATGTAATACCTTAATTACATAAGTATTCAAACCATTTTCTATGAGATTTGAAAATGAGCTCAGATGCATCCTGTTTACATTGATCATCCTTGAAATGTTTCAACAACTTGACTCCACCTGTGGTAAATTCAATTGATTGGACATGTGTCATGTTTTGTCTTAGATTGTCTTGTCATTTTGCTTTTCCCTCTGTTCATTTTCCCCCTGCTGGTCTTTTTAGGTTCGTTCCCCTTTTTCTCTCTCCCTTCCTCTCTCTCTTCTCTCTATCGTTCCGTTCCTGCTCCCAGCTGTTCCTATTCCCCTAATCAATCATTTAGTCTTCCCACACCTGTTCCCTATCCTTTTCCCTGATTAGAGTCCCTATTTCTCCCCTTGTTTTCCGTTTCTGCCCTGTCGGATCCTTGTCTATTGTTCACCGTGCTGTGTCTGTGTATCGCCCTGTCGTGTCGTGTTTCCCTCAGATGCTGCGTGGTGAGCAGGTGTCTGAGTCTGCTACGTTCAAGTGCCTTCCCGAGGCAACCTGCAGTTCTTGATCGAGTCTCCAGTCTGTTCTCGTCATTACGAGTGGAATTATGCCTTATGATTGTAAATTTACTTTACTGGATTAAAGACTCTGTTTTCGCCAAGTCGCTTTTGGGTCCTCATTCACCTGCATAACAGAAGGATCCGACCAAAGAATGGACCCAGCGACTACAGATGCTCGTAACACTGCCGTCGAGATCCAAGGAGCCATGCTCGGCAGACACGAGCAGGAATTGTCTGCTGCTCGCCATGCCGTGGAGAACCTGGCCGCTCAGGTTTCCGACCTCTCTGGACAGTTCCAGAGTCTTCGTCTCGTGCCACCTGTTACTTCCTGGCCTGCCGAGCCTCCGGAACCTAGGGTTAATAACCCACCTTGCTACTCCGGGCAGCCCACGGAGTGCCGCTCCTTTCTCACCCAGTGTGATATTGTGTTCTCTCACCAACCCAACACATACTCTAGCGAGAGAGCTCGGGTTGCTTACGTCATTTCACTCCTTACTGGCCGGGCTCGAGAGTGGGGCACAGCTATCTGGGAGGCAAGGGCTGATTGTTCAAACAATTACCAGAACTTTAAAGAGGAGATGATTCGGGTTTTTGACCGTTCAGTTTTTGGTAGGGAGGCTTCTAGGGCCCTGGCTTCCCTATGCCAAGGTGATCGATCCATAACGGATTACTCTATAGAGTTTCGCACTCTTGCTGCCTCTAGTGACTGGAACAAGCCGGCGCTGCTCGCTCGTTTTCTGGAGGGACTCCACGCAGTGGTTAAAGATGAGATTCTCTCCCGGGAGGTTCCTTCCAGTGTGGACTCTTTGATTGCTCTCGCCATCCGCATAGAACGACGGGTAGATCTTCGTCACCAAGCTCGTGGAAGAGAGCTCGCGTCAACGGTGTTTCCCTGCTCCGCATCGCAACCATCTCCCTCCTCTGGCTCAGAGACTGAGCCCATGCAGCTGGGAGGTATTCGCATCTCGACCAAGGAGAGGGAACGGAGGATCACCAACCGCCTGTGCCTCTATTGCGGATTTGATGGACATTTTGTCAATTCATGTCCAGTAAAACCAGAGCTCATCAGTAAGCGGAGGGCTACTGGTGAGCGCTACTACTCAGGTCTCTTCATCTAGATCCTGTACTACTATGTCGGTCCATCTACGCTGGACCGGTTCGGGTGCTACATGCAGTGCCTTGATTGACTCTGGGGCTGAGGGTTGTTTCATGGACGAAGCATGGGCTCGGAAACATGACATTCCTTTCAGACAGTTAGACAAGCCTACGCCCATGTTTGCCTTAGATGGTAGTCATCTTCCCAGTATCAGATTTGAGACACTACCTTTAACTCTCACAGTATCTGGTAACCACAGTGAGACTATTTCTTTTTTGATTTTTCGTTCACCTTTTACACCTGTTGTTTTGGGTCACCCCTGGCTAGTATGTCATAATCCTTCTATTAATTGGTCTAGTAATTCTATCCTATCCTGGAACGTTTCTTGTCATGTGAAGTGTTTAATGTCTGCCATCCCTCCCATTTCTTCTGTCCCCACTTCTCAGGAGGAACCTGGCGATTTGACAGGAGTGCCGGAGGAATATCATGATCTGCGCACGGTCTTCAGTCGGTCCCGAGCCAACTCCCTTCCTCCTCACCGGTCGTATGATTGTAGTATTGATCTCCTTCCGGGGACCACTCCTCCTCGGGGTAGACTATACTCTCTGTCGGGTCTCGAACGTAAGGCTCTCGAGGATTATTTATCTGTGTCTCTTGACGCCGGTACCATAGTGCCTTCTTCCTCTCCGGCCGGGGCGGGGTTCTTTTTTGTTAAGAAGAAGGACGGTACTCTGCGCCCCTGCGTGGATTATCGAGGGCTGAATGACATAACGGTTAAGAATCGTTATCCGCTTCCCCTTATGTCATCAGCCTTCGAGATTCTGCAGGGAGCCAGGTGCTTTACTAAGTTGGACCTTCGTAAAGCTTACCATCTCGTGCGCATCAGAGAGGGGGACGAGTGGAAAACGGCGTTTAACACTCCGTTAGGGCATTTTGAGTACCGGGTTCTGCCGTTTGGTCTCGCCAATGCGCCAGCTGTTTTTCAGGCATTAGTTAATGATGTTCTGAGAGACATGCTGAACATCTTTGTTTTTGTCTATCTTGACGATATCCTGATTTTTTCACCGTCACTCGAGATTCATGTTCAGCACGTTCGACGTGTTCTACAGCGCCTTTTTAGAGAATTGTCTCTACGTGAAGGCTGAGAAGTGCTCTTTTCATGTCTCCTCCGTTACTTTTCTCGGTTCCGTTATTTCCGCTGAAGGCATTCAGATGGATTCCGCTAAGGTCCAAGCTGTCAGTGATTGGCCCGTTCCAAGGTCACGTGTCGAGTTGCAGCGCTTTTAGGTTTCGCTAATTTCTATCGGCGTTTCATTCGTAATTTCGGTCGGGTTGCTGCCCCTCTCACAGCTCTTACTTCTGTCAAGACGTGTTTTAAGTGGTCCGGTTCCGCCCAGGGAGCTTTTGATCTTCTAAAAGAACGTTTTACGTCCGCTCCTATCCTCGTTACTCCTGACGTCACTAGACAATTCATTGTCGAGGTTGACGCTTCAGAGGTAGGCGTGGGAGCCATTCTATCCCAGCGCTTCCAGTCTGACGATAAGGTTCATCCTTGTGCTTATTTTTCTCATCGCCTGTCGCCATCTGAACGCAACTATGATGTGGGTAACCGCGAACTGCTCGCCATCCGCTTAGCCCTAGGCGAATGGCGACAGTGGTTGGAGGGGGCGACCGTTCCTTTTGTCGTTTGGACAGACCATAAGAACCTTGAGTACATCCGTTCTGCCAAACGACTTAATGCCCGTCAAGCTCGTTGGGCGTTGTTTTTCGCTCGTTTCGAGTTTGTGATTTCTTACCGTCCGGGTAGCAAAAACACCAAGCCTGATGCCTTATCCCGTCTGTTTAGTTCTTCTGTGGCTTCTACTGATCCCGAGGGATTCTTCCTTATGGGCGTGTTGTCGGGTTGACAGTCTGGGGAATTGAAAGACAGGTTAAGCAAGCACTCACGCACACTGCGTCGCCGCGCGCTGTCCTAGTAACCTCCTTTTCGTTCCTGTTTCCACTCGTCTGGCTGTTCTTCAGTGGGCTCACTCTGCCAAGTTAGCTGGTCATCCCGGTGTTCGAGGCACTCTTGCGTCTATTCGCCAGCGCTTTTGGTGGCCGACTCAGGAGCGTGACACGCGCCGTTTCGTGGCTGCTTGTTCGGACTGCGCGCAGACTAAGTCGGGTAACTCTCCTCCTGCCGGTCGTCTCAGACCGCTCCCCATTCCTTCTCGACCATGGTCTCACATCGCCCTAGACTTCATTACCGGTCTGCCTTTGTCTGCGGGGAAGACTGTGATTCTTACGGTTGTCGATAGGTTCTCTAAGGCGGCACATTTCATTCCCCTCGCTAAACTTCCTTCCGCTAAGGAGACGGCACAAATCATCATCGAGAATGTGTTCAGAATTCATGGCCTCCCGTTAGACGCCGTTTCAGACAGAGGCCCGCAATTCACGTCACAGTTTTGGAGGGAGTTCTGTCGTTTGATTGGTGCGTCCGTCAGTCTCTCTTCCGGGTTTCATCCCCAGTCTAACGGTCAAGCAGAGAGGGCCAATCAGACGATTGGTCGCATACTACGCAGCCTTTCTTTCAGAAACCCTGCGTCTTGGGCAGAACAGCTCCCTGGGCAGAATACGCTCACAACTCGCTTCCTTCGTCTGCTACCGGGTTATCTCCGTTTCAGAGTAGTCTGGGTTACCAGCCTCCTCTGTTCTCATCCCAGCTTGCCGAGTCCAGCGTTCCCTCCGCTCAAGCGTTTGTCCAACGTTGTGAGCGCACCTGGAGGAGGGTGAGGTCTGCACTTTGCCGTTACAGGGCACAGACTGTGAGAGCCGCCAATAAACGCAGGATTAAGAGTCCAAGGTATTGTTGCGGCCAGAGAGTGTGGCTTTCCACTCGCAACCTTCCTCTTACGACAGCTTCTCGTAAGTTGACTCCGCGGTTCATTGGTCCGTTCCGTGTCTCCCAGGTCGTCAATCCTGTCGCTGTGCGACTTGCTTCTTCCGCGACATCTTCGTCGCGTCCATCCTGTCTTCCATGTCTCCTGTGTCAAGCCCTTTCTTCGCACCCCGTTCGTCTTCCCTCCCCCCTCCCGTCCTTGTCGAGAGCGCACCTATTTACAAGGTACGTAGGATCATGGACATGCGTTCTCGGGGGACGGGGTCACCAATACTTAGTGGATTGGGAGGGTTACGGTCCTGAGGAGAGGAGTTGGGTTCCGTCTCGGGACGTGCTGGACCGTTCACTTATTGATGATTTCCTCCGTTGCCGCCAGGATTCCTCCTCGAGTGCGCCAGGAGGCGCTCGGTGAGTGGGGGGTACTGTCATGTTTTGTCTTAGATTGTCTTGTCATTTTGCTTTTCCCTCTGTTCATTTTCCCCTGCTGGTCTTTTTAGGTTCGTTCCCCTTTTTCTCTCTCCTTCCTCTCTCTCTTCTCTCTATCGTTCCGTTCCTGCTCCCAGCTGTTCCTATTCCCCTAATCAATCATTTAGTCTTCCCACACCTGTTCCCTATCCTTTTCCCTGATTAGAGTCCCTATTTCTCCCCTTGTTTTCCGTTTCTGCCCTGTCGGATCCTTGTCTATTGTTCACCGTGCTGTGTCTGTGTATCGCCCTGTCGTGTCGTGTTTCCCTCAGATGCTGCGTGGTGAGCAGGTGTCTGAGTCTGCTACGTTCAAGTGCCTTCCCGAGGCAACCTGCAGTTCTTGATCGAGTCTCCAGTCTGTTCTCGTCATTACGAGTGGAATTATGCCTTATGATTGTAAATTTACTTTACTGGATTAAAGACTCTGTTTTCGCCAAGTCGCTTTTGGGTCCTCATTCACCTGCATAACAACATGATTTGGAAAGGCCTACACCCGTCTATACAGTGCATTCGGAAAGTATTCAGACCCCTTGACTATTTCCACATTTTGTTACGTTACAGCCTTATTCTAAAATGCATTAACCATTTTTTCCCCTCATCAATCTACACACAATATCCCATAATTACAGTAAAAACTTCCCACAGTTCCGACCAGTGCAGTTGGTCCTACCGTTGACAGTGCATGTAAGGACAAAAACCAAGCCATGAGGTTGGGAGTAATTGTCCGTAGAGCTCTGAGACAGGATTGTGTCAAGGCACAGATCTGGGGAAGGGTAACAACAATTCCTGCAGCATCGAAGGTCCCCAAGAACAAAGTGGCCCCCCATCATTCTTAAATGGAAGAAGTTTGGAACCACCAAGACTCTTCCTAAAGCTGACCGCCCGGCCAAACTGAGCCATCGGTGGAGAAGGGCCTTGGTCATCGAGGTGACCAAGAACCCGATGGTAACTCTGACAGAGCTCCAAAGTTCCTCTGTGGAGATGGGAGAACCTTCCAGAACCCCAACCATCTCTACAGCACTCCACCAATCAGGCCTTTATGGTAGAGTGGCCAGATGGAAGCCACTCCTCAGTAAAAGGTACATGACAGCTCGCTTGGAGTTAGCCAAAGGGCACCTAAATGACTCTCAGACCATGAGAAACAAGATTATCTGGTCTTCTGAAACCAAGATTGATCTCAATGACCTGAATGCCAAGCATCAAGTCTGGAGGAAACCTGGCACCATTCCTACGGTGAAGCATGGTTGTGGCAGCATCATGCTATGGGGATGTTTTTTAGCGGCAGGGACTGGAAGGCTAGTCAGGAATGAGGGAAAGATTAACGGATTGAAGTACAGAGATCCTTAATGAAAACCTGCTCAGGACCTCAGACTGCAGGCGAATGTTCACATTCCAACAAGACAACGACCCTAAGCACACAGCCAAGACGATGCAGAAATTGCTTCGGGACAAGACTCAATGTCCTTGAGTGACCCAGCCAGAGCCCGGACTTGAGCCCAATCAAAATCTCTGGAGAGACCTGAAAATAGCTGTGCAGTGTCCTCCAGCTCAGCAACGTTCTTCCTCTTCTCTATCTGGACCTCGTCGTGGTGGATGGGCGGCTCGTGCCGATGAGTCTCCACCTCAGGTACCACCACACCTTAAGGGAGGGAGGAGAGGGAATTCACAAACAGGTATAACACATGGGTCTTCAGATGTTGATGTAAATAGTTGTTTTCAGTTTATTCCGGAATACTATCACGTATAGATTACTTCTTGTATGTTCTAGTCTAGTGGATTCTGCCTGGTTCCATAGGGTTCTCCCTGGTTCCATACCTGCTTTGGGCTGTCCCTCCTCCTTCTTCTTTTTAATGTCTGTTACTGCTTGTTCAGGTCCTTTGATCTGGGGGGCCTCAGCCTGTTCCTGCTGTCTCTCCACTGGACGGTCTGGCTCTACTGCAGCTGGGGCTTTAGGCCTCTCCACCAACACAGGCTTCACCTCAGGCTGTTTCACTGCCACTGGCTTCTCTACTGCTGGGAGGGAGAGGGAGAGAGAAATGGGGAGAGAGAGAGAGAATGTAGAACATCATTTTTATCTATATACTAATATTTGTGAGTGTGAGATCCACTAGATGGTAGCAGAGATCTAAACTATAAAGAGATGCAACTAATGCAATAAATACAATACCTGCTACAGTACAGTCGAAGAGAGAATCAGGAGAGAAAATTACGAGAGGGTACAGAGAGAGAGAGAGAACTGTTCCACTGGCCTCACTTATCTTCAACAAACAGGAACCAGGTTTGGAAGGAAGTGTGTGACTATCAGTCAGAGGGAGTGAGAGAGAGAGGAAGAGAGCGATAGAGGTAGAAAGAGGAAGGCAGAGGATGGGGCTGTGTGAACTGTCCTTGCTCCTATGTGTGGAGCTCTTTCTAATTTTTACGATCCCCCTCTTCTCCTCCTACCCAAGCCCCTAACCCCAGCCCTCCTGTCTCACTCATCTCTCCCCTCATTTCCTCTGTCTGTACCTCTCAACCCCTCCCTCCATCTGATACCACTGTTACAGGAAAGAGCTAGCAGGCATTTCAGCTGCCCATGAAAGGGGGAAGAGGAGAGGGAGTAGGTGAGAAGGAAAGGGGGAGAGAGTGGGGGGATAAGGGGAAGATGAGAAACCACTGGAGTTTGAAGGGCATCATTCTGGCTCCATCAATGTCAAACGCTGCTTCTCTTCGATATTATCAAGTGGTTATCCTCTACCCCCGTCTGTCAGTCTGTCTAGCTGTCTGTCATTCAAAAACCCAATATATTCCCCCATTTATCTGCGGTTCCATATTTCTTTGTTTTAAGATTGCTTTCACCTTTTGGCTCTTGTTCTCTATACTCTCACTTTTCTGCACCTCTCTCTCCAACAATGACATCAAAATGTGAACTTTAGAGTTTTGAACATTGCAGATTTGGAACTGATTAGAATAGAATAACAAAGAACAAAATAGAATGGAACGTTCACTCGGCGATGGAACATGGCCTGTGGCTATAATAGTAATATGTGGGCTGTACTGTTCCGTAAATCAGGAATATCAGGAAGGACCCTGATGCAGGGGGGGGGGGGGGCTGCTTGGGGGTGGAGTCACTGGCTGAGATTGACAACGTGGTAAGGGTGCTGACCAGCAGGATGCCTAACCCCACCCATAACACCAGCTATAGAAGGAGAGAGAGAAAGATTATATAATAATAAAATATACCATTTAGCAGACGCTTATCCAAAGGTGTGTATACATTTTACATATGGGTGGTCCCAGGAATCAAACACACTATCCTGTTGTTGCAAGCGCCATGGTCTATCAACTGAGCTACAGAAGACCACCAGAGACAGAGAGAGAGAGGTATTTTGGACAGTGATTGGGTTAGTAGGGATTGTGTGTTTTTAAAATTAATTTCACCTTTATTTAACCAGGTAGACTAGTTGAGAACAAGTTCTCATTTACAACTGCGAGCTGGCCAAGATAAAGCAAAGCAGTTCGACACATACAACAACACATAGTTACACATGGAATAAACAAACACAGTCAAATAAGGGAGGTAAAGCAATAAATAGGCCATGGTGGTGAAGTAATTACAATAAAGCGTGTGTGTGTGTGGTACCTGTGCAGTGAGTCCATTCTTCTGTATCTTTCTGTAGATGAGTGCGGGGCAGATGAAGCAGATGAGGGAGCCCATGGTGGCTCCAGTCAGTCCCAGGATGGTCTCCACTACAGACATAAGAACATAGAGAAACATTTAGTTACACACACAAAATCCCTTGGTTGGCTAAAGCGACATACTCTAGCTGACAGTGTACCTCGTGGGTCTGTGCGTCAGCCATGCTAACAGTCCTCATCCTCCTCACCTGCTCTCATCTTTCTCTTCACCTCTTCCTTCACCTCCACACCATACATACAGTACAGGGACAGGGCTTAGCCTTCCTGTTCAATCAGAAGTCAGTATCTCCATACCATCTTTCAACCCATCTTGCCCATGGCCCTGTCCCAAATGAAGCACAAACATACACCCCCCTGATCTAATCTAGTACAAGCTTCACTTACAGAACCTGTGTTTCAAGCCAGTACCAGTGCCATCCTCCTCCTGACCCAACCCCTCCCTCCCCTAGCCTTACCACACAAGATGAAAAATCATTCAAACTAACCCCAACCTTCACATCTAGGGCATTATTACAGCACACAGACTAACGGATACCGTTAAAGAACAAATGTGCGCTGTGGGGGTCTATGAGCCAGAGGGTGTGTGTGTGTGTGTGTGTGTGTGTGTGTGTGTGTGTGTGTGTGTGTGTGTGTGTGTGTGTGTGTGTGTGTGTGTGTGTGTGTGTGTGTGTGTGTGTGTGTGTGTGTGTGTGTGTGTGTGTGTGTGAAGGGAGAATAATAGCGCTATCTTCCTGTCTGTTCGTCCAGAGGAGATAAAAGTAGAGGTGTGATTTAAGGAGTATGTTAAGAGTGTGACGGTCACTGAGTCATAAACTCATATTCACACACGTCGTAAAAAGCTTGAGCTACAAGAACACATAAAACAACACTCTCCTATCATTGTCACGTGGATGACACACCTACTTTTCTCATTCCCCTCTTCTGAAACCAAGTGGCAGCACGATTCTCTGCGTTCCTGGCAGATATCTCAGATTGGATGTTGGCCCACCACCTCAAGCTCAACAAGGCGGAGCTACTCTTCATTCCGGGTAAGGCCTGCCCGCTCCAAGACCTCTCCATCAGGTTGACAACTCCACTGTGTCCCCCTCCCAGAGTGCAATGTACAACACCCTGTCGTTCTCTGCAAACATCAATGCAGTGGCACCTCAATGGTGGAACCAGCTTCCCCCTGAGGCTAGGACAGTAGAGTCCCTACCCATCTTCCGAAAACATCTGAAACCCTACCTCTTCAAAGAGTAGAGTGGAAATGGCACTGACAGAGGGCTTCCTCACTTCTAGCTCTTAGGAAACTTTACAGTATTTTGTTTTTTTTAATGTATTATTTCTTATATTGTTAGCCCAGAAAATGTTTTGTGTTATTACATACAGCAGGGAAGAACTATTGGATATCAGAGCGACGGTAACTCACCAGCACTACCAGCATTGCGACCAGGAATACGATTTTCCCGAAGCGGATCCTTTGTTCGCACCCCCCAGGGCAATTGAACTGATTCCAGAGGCCGACCCAAAACAATGCCGGCGGAGGCGAGGTACTCAGAGTGGTCTTCTAGGCAAGGCGCACATACCACCTGCTGCTTCTGAGTATATTACTTTCTAATGTTCCGTCTCTGGATAATAATGTTGACAAACTCAGGCCGAGGGTTTCTTTCCAGAGAGACATCAGGGATTGTAACATGCTCTGTTTCACGGAAACATGGCTCTCTCGGCATGTACTGTCTGAGTCGGTCCAGCCAGCAGGGTTCCCAGTTCATTGCGCAGACAGGAATAAGTATCTCCCTGGGAAGAAGAAGAGCAGGGGTGGATGTTTCATGATACGGTCACAAGATGCAGGCCTCTTTATTGTCCCTACAATTTCTAGTGTGTGTCGCTTGAGTGGGTTGAGTCACTGGCGTGATCTTCCTGTCCGGTTGGTGCCTCCCCCCTCGGTTTTGTGCCGTGGGGGAGATCTTCGTGGGCTATACTTGGCCTTGTCTCAGGGTAGTAAGTCGGTGGTTTAAAGATATCCCTCTAGTGGTGTGGGGGTTTTGCTTTGGTAAAGTGGGTGGGGTTATATCCTGCATGGTTGGCCCTGTCCGGGGGTAACATCGCTGTCTCCGGACCCACCCCTGTCTCAGCCTTCAGTATTTATGCTGCAATAGTTTGTGTTGGGGGGCTAGTGTCAGTCTGTTATATCTGGAGTAATTCTCCTGTGTTATCTGGTGTCCTGTGTGAATTTAAGTATGCTTCCTCTAATTCTCTCTCTCTCTCTTTCTCTCTTCTCTCGGAGAACCTGAGCCCTAGGTCCATGCCTCAGGACTACCTGGCGTGATGACTCCTTGCTGTCCCCAGTCCACCTGTTCGAGCTGCTGCTCCAGTTTCAACTATTCTGCCTGCGGCTATAGAACCCTGACCTATTCACTGGATATGCTACCTTGTCCCGGACCTGTTGTTTTCGACTCTCTCTCTCTGAATGATTGGCTATGAAAAGCCAACTGACATTTACTCCTGTTGCACCCTTTACAACCACTGTGATTATTATTATTTGACCCTGCTGGTCACCTATGAACGTTTGAACATATTGACCATGTACTGTTGTAATCTCCACCCGACACAGACAGAAGAGGACTGGCCACCCCTCAGAGCCTGGTTCCCCTCTAGGTCTCTTCCTAGGTTCCTGCCTTTCTAGGGAGTTTTTCCTAGCCACCGTGCTTCTACGTGCTTGCTGTTTGGGGTTTTAGGCTGGGGTTCTGTATAGAACATTCTGACATCGGCTGATGTGAAAAGGACTTTATAAAAACATGTAATTTATGGTGTTATTGTGATAACATACAGGAACTCAAGTCTTTTTGTTCACCCGAGAATACTTCACATTCAAATGCCGACCGTATTATCTCCCAAGATAATTTTCTTTGGTTATAGTCACGGCCATGTAAACTCAGCAAAAAAGAAACGTCCTCTCACTGTCAACTGCATTTATTTTCAGCGGACTTAACATGTGTAAATATTTGTATGGACATAACAAGATTCAACAACTGACATGAACTAAACACGTTCCACAGACATGTGACTAACATAAATGGAATAATGTGTCCCTGAGATCCGGGCTCTTCTCTGGTTATTGCAGAACACTGACATTCCTGTCTTTCAGGAAATCACGTACAGAACGAGCAGTATGATTGGTGGCATTGTCATGCTGGAGGGTTAGGTCAGGACGAGCCTGCAGGAAGGGTACCACATGAAGGAGGAGGATGTCTTCCCTGTAACGCACAGCGTTGAGATTGCCTGCAATGACAACATGATGCTGTGACACACCGCCCCAGACCATGACGGACCCTCCACCTCCAAATCAATCCCGCTCCAGAGTACAGGCCTCAGTGTAACGCTCATTCCTTGAACGATAAACGCAAATCCGACCATCAACCCTGGTGAGACAAAACTGCGACTCATCGGCGAAGAGCACTTTTGCTCGTCCTGTCTGGTCCAGCGACGGTGAGTTTGTGCCCATAGGCGACGTTGTTGCTGGTGATGTCTGGTGAGGACCTGCCTTACAACATCCTACAAGCCCTCAGTCCAGCCTTTCTCAGCCTATTGCGGACAGTCTGAGCACTGATGGAGGGACTGTGCATTCCTGGTGTAACTCGGGCAGTTGTTGTTGCCATCCTGTAACTGTCCTGCGGGTGTTTTTCGGATGTACCTATCCTGTGCAGGTGTTGTTCTACGTGGTCTGCCACTGCAAGGATGATAAGCTGTCCGTCCTGTCTCCCTGTAGCACTGTCTTAGGCGTCTCACAGTACGGACATTACAATTCATTGCCCTGGCCACATCTGCAGTCCTCATGCCTCCTTGCAGCATGCCTAAGGCATGTTCACGCAGATGAGCAGGGACCCTGGGCATCTTTCTTTTGGTGTTTTTAAGAGTCAGTAGAAAGGCCTCTTTAGTGTCCTAAGTTTTCATAACTGTGACCTTAATTGCCTTCCGTCTGTAAGCTGTTAGTGCCTTAGCGACCGTTCCACAGGTGCATGTTCATTAATTGTTTATGGTTCATTGAGCAAGCATGGGAAACAGTGTTTAAACTCTTTTCAATGAAGATCTGTGAAGTTATTTGGATTTTTACTAATTATTTTTCAAAGGCAGGGTCCTGAAAAAGGGCCGTTTCTTTTTTTTGCTGAATTTATATCCGCCCTCAAGCCCATACCAGGACGCCCTCAAAGAACTTCACTGAACGTTATGCAAATTGGAAACTACATATCCTGAGGCTGAATTTATTGTCCCTGGGGATTTTAACAAAGTAAATTTGAGAAAAAGGCTGCCGAAGTTCTATCAACATATCGACTGTAGTACTTGCGCTGCTAAAACACTCGACCACTGTTACTCCAACTTCCAGGATGCCTACAAGGCCCTCGCCCGCCCTCTTTTCTGCTAATCTGACCACAACTCCATTTTGCTCCTCACTTCCTATAGGCAGAAACTCAAACAGGAAGTACCCGTGCTAAGGACTATTCAATGCTGGTATTCCGACTATTTTCTGTGGGCCGGGTTGTTCAGCTCAGCTCACCAAAAAAAAAAAAAATTTAAATATTTTTTTCAAGTCAAACAGTTTGACTATGATTGGTGTTAAAACAATTATAATTAAATGAAATCATACTATACCTCAACCACAATGTATTTAAAAATGCATTGGTTTGTTATGAAAAATAATGGTATTAAACATTTGCATTTAAAGTATAACTTTTTTATGTATATGTTACGAACTTCCAGGAGTAGTGGGTGCGAAGTCAGGCGCAGAGAGCAGAGGGTAAAGGACCATGTGTTTATTCCGGAACAGAAAATAGTCATGCCAAAACACCAGGCGCATACAAATGACCCAGCCCAAAAACAGGACCCAAACAGACCGGAGAAAACAAGAAAATAGCACAACCACCAAAATGAACAGAGGAACAAGCCCGCACAAAAGTAGGCGGGCATAACCGGCTTAAATAGCCCTAACCAGAACCTAAACAAGAAACAGGCGTAACCAATAAGACAAAACTAGCAGTAAAGGAAAAGGGGATCGGTGGCAGCTAGTAGCCCGGTGATGACGACCGCCGAGCACCGCCGTAGACCGGTGGGAGTCGTGACAGTATATAAACAAAGAGCATATAAATCTAACCATTCAAAAGGAATACAATCTGAACAACATAATAGAATATTGCACCATATCAAAGAAAAATACATCACAATGTGCAAAACTGCAGCATCCCACTTAAAATATTCCACTGGTCCCTCTTTTCCCTGTCTTCTTTATTGCCATGTTATAACCAGCAGCAGATGGCAAAGCTGACCATATTTTGCTTTTATGAGAGATTTGAATTCAGATATGCAAGCTGCCTCACTTTCGAGGGGCTGATGCGGTTTCTTCTCTCAGTGATTATTTGTCCCGTTTTCGAGAAGACCCTCTCAGAGGGAACGGATGTGGCCACTATGCAGAGTCTCCCTGTCATGACTTTAGTAAGCCGTGGCTAGACAGAGGCCTTGTTCTTCCACCAGCTCAGAGGATCTGCAGATCTTTGGAGGAGGAGCTCCTCCAAATAGGATCGGACCTCCATTATTGCATCTGCTGAGTGATTCCTTCGTGCTGCATCTCCAGTTGCTCTCTCGTCAAACAGCATCCAAACAGCAGATGTGTGTGGCAATACTGCTGGTGCTTCTGCTCCATCTGATCCCTCTTCTTCCCGTTGCCCTGGTGCCTGAGCCAGTTGACTGCTGGGGCTGTCCCTCCCTGCTGCTGAGGTTATTCTTTGAAGAGCCTTAATCGCTCTGGCAACACTGAAGGCTAACTTCTTAAACCTGGGGTCAAGTGTAGTGGTTTCTGATAGCACGTGATTGTATTCCATTCTGTGGAACTTTCTGTCCATTGATGAACATAGGGTGTGCATTAACTCTGTCACATGTCCTGTAGTTACATTTGCTTCCCTCTGACTCACTGCAGACCCTTACACAGGAGTATCATTTTTGAGGCTGTCACATAGCTGAAGAGAGAACAGTAACTTATTTGTTCAGGTTCATGTTTTGTCTACTAATCCTACATTCTCATCTACTGCTCATATACATGTATTGGATTAAATAATGATGTAGTAATAACTGCTTACTGTACCTCTCTCCACTGATCTCCACAGTGACCTGCTCAAAGGGTTCCAGTACTCTGCACACCTCCTCCACCACCTCCTATTCCTCTTGGGTTAGATTATCAACAGGTGCATTGACAATGGCCGGGGAAGAGATGATGACATCCTTTGACTCAAGAAACCACTTCAACATATAAAATGCTGAATTCCACCTTGTAGTGCAGTCTTGTTTAGGCCTCAGCTCAGGCATCCCCATCTGGCACTGTGTAGACTTTAGTTTTTCAGCACCTACTGTGCTCCTGTGGAAGTATTCCACAGCTACTTGTCACGCCTTGGTCATTGTATTTTGTGTTTTTGTTATATGTTTGGGTAGGCCAGGGTGTGACATGGGTTTATATGTTGTGTTTCGTATTGGGGTTTTATTAGCATTGGGATTGTGTATGATTAGGGGTGTGTCTAGTTAGGCTTGGCTGCCTGAGGCGATTCTCAATCAGAGTCAGGTGCTTGTTGTTGTCTCTGATTGGGAACCATATTTAGGTAGCCTGAGTTCGCGTTGTATTTTGTGGGTGTTTGTTCCTGTCTCTGTGTTGTAGTCACCAGATAGGCTGTAATAAGTTTCACGTTCTGTTCTGTTGTTTTTGTATTTAGTTCAGTTATTTAATGTACCGCGATACTTTCATTAAAGTCATGAGTAACCTACACGCTGCATTTCGGTCTGACTCTCTTCATTCAACAGAGGAACGCTGTTACACTACTTTCACTTTGTCCACTGTGGGCTTCCTCACTTTCAGAGCATCTCTTACAATCAGGTTGATTGACATGGATGATGGGTCCATTTAAAAATGTTCATGACTTTGGTTATGTTAGCTGCATTTTTGCTAACACAACAGACCACTTTTCCATCTACTTGCCATTCTCTGGCCACACTCAACAGTTCCTCTGCCACGTTCTCTGAGGTGTGTCTGTCTGTGAACTCAAAGCAGTCCAGAAGACAGAGACATTGAAAAATCTTCAATGAAGTGACATGTAACTGACATGTAAGAAGTGGTTACCCCTGATGTCCAGCAGTCAGTGGTAAGGCAAACTGCAGTAGCTTTTTGGACTCTTTCCCGCACAGAAGCCTGTGTCCTCTCATACAGTTGTAGAATAAGTGATTTTGAAAGGGTTTTCCTGCTTGTAATTGTGTATATTGGATTTAGACTATTACTATAATTTATAATACCTCTGTCCTCCAGGATCGAAAATAGCTGGAAATTGGTGGCAATCATTTTAGCCAATGCAATAGCAATTTGGCCTTGTTTTTCTACAGACATAGATTTTGGCATAAACTGGTCCATAGAAGACTGCGTTGCTGTGGGTCGCGGAGTAGGCCTACTTGACTGAGTGGATACATCTCCACGTGTGGAGGTGCTGGCTCCACCACTATCACTAGCAGGCCCGCTAGTTTCTCGATAGCTGTACCGGCTTTATATGAGATTTTGTTTTGGCAAATTCTACACTGTGCTCTAATATTGTCTACATTATTTAAATGCATCCAAATGCTACTGTGCTTCTAACTCCTTTTCTAGCTGCTGTTTTCACAGCTGTCCTTCCTCTCTCTCATCGGCTGCTAAGTGTGTGACTGAGTGAATTGGCTCGGCCCTTCCTCACGCATATTTGGTTCATTGGTTAACACTGCATGTCTGATTGACAGGAGCAACAGATGAGGCTGTTAGTCTGAGCAGACAGTTAGAAAGAATGTGTGTGCGCGCTTGAGCATTTAGGCCTATATAATTATTACAAAAAATGATGCTCTTTGCATTAGTTAATTCTATTCATTTAAATATTTTGATTATTCACATCTTAATTTTTTATAAATAGATTAGGCTCGTCTGATATGCGAGCCGGCTCCCAACGTTCACCTACAAGAGCCTACTCGTTCGCGAATGACCCATCACTGGTCCCCACATGCTTAAGATGGCCACCATTGTTCCTGTATCCAAAAAGCGAAGGTAACTGAACTAAATGACTATCGCCCCGTAGCACCCACTTCTGTCATCATGAAGTGCTTTGAGAGACTAGTCAAGAATCATATCACCTCTACCTTACCTGACGCCCTAGACCCACTTCAATTTGCTTACCGCCCCAATAGATCCACAGACGATGCAATCACACTACACACTGCCCTATCCCATCTGGACAAGGGGAATACCTACGTAAGAATGCTGTTCATTGACTAGCTCAGCATTCAACACCATAGTACCCTCCAAGCTCATCATTAAGTTTGTGGCCCTGTTCTCCTCATTGAGTCCTGTGCAACTGGGTCCTGGACTTTCTGATGGGCTGTCCCCAGGTGGTGAAGGTAGGAAACAACACCTCCACTCCGCTGATCCTCAGCACTGGGGCCCCACAAGGATGCATGCTCAACCCCCTCCTGTACTCCCTGTTCACCCATGACTGGGTGGCCAAGCACGCCTCCAACTCAATTATTAAGTTTGCAGATGACACAACAGTAGTAGGCTTGATTACCAACAATGATGAGACAACCTACAGGGAGGAGGTGAGGGCTCTGGGAGCCAAGAAAATAACCTCGCACTCAACATCAACAAAAGAAAGGAGATGATCGTGGACCTGAGGAAACAGCATCGATGGGACTGCAGTGGAGAAGGTGGAAAGCTTCAAGTTCCTATGCGTACAGATCACTGACAAACTGAAATGGTCCACCCACACATACAGCGTAGAGAAGAAGTTGCACCAGAGCCTCTTCAACCTCTGAAGAAATTTAGCTTGGCACCTAAAACCCTCACAAACATTTACAATTGAGAGCATCCTGCCGGGCTGTATCACGAACAGCAACCGCACTTCCCGTAACTGCAGGGCTCTCCAGAGGGTGGTGCGATCTGCCCAAAGCATCACCGGGGGCAAACTACCTGCCCTCCAGGACACCTACACCACCCGATGTCACAGGAAGATAAAAAAAATCAAGGACAACAACCACCCAAGCCACAGCCTGTTCACCCCACTATCATCCAGAAGGCAAGGTCAGTACAGGTGCATCAAAGCTGGGACCGAGAGACTGAAAAACATCTATCTCAAGACTGTTAAATAGCCATCACTAGCAGTTAGAGGCTGCTGCCTATATACATAGACTATAAGGGCACAGGGTGAGACCCAGATGCAGACACGGGAGGCAGATTCCTAATGTTTATTAGTATCCATGGGGCAGGCAAGAGAATGGTCGTGGACAGGCAAAAGGTCATAAAAGGTCATAAAAAGGAGTCCAGGAGGTACAGAGTGCCAGGCAGGCTCGAGGTCAGGGCAGGCAGTATGAGCAGGCAGTAACATGTCCCAGAGCACATACTTTACCAGGTCCTGGAAAACTGTGGGGGCATTGGTGAGTCCAAACTGCATGACCAGGTACTCATAATGTCCACTGGCAGTGATGAAGGCTGTCTTCCACTCATTCCCTTTGCATATCCAAACCAGGTGGTAGGCATTCCAAAGGTCCAGCTTGGAGAAGATGGTAGCCCCCCGGAGAGGTTTGAAAGCTGAGGAGAGGAGTGTAAGGGGGTAACGATTTTTGATTGTTATGTCATTAAGGCCCCGGTAGTCAATGCACAGACACAGTCTTGTCCTTCTTTTCCACAAAGAAAAACCCTGTGCCGGCAGGGGATGCAGAAGGATGGATTCCTCCAGCAGCCAGATAGTCCTCCATGGCCTTGGTCTCCAGGCCGGATAGGGAATATAGTCAACCATGAGGCGGTGTGGTGCCTGGGAGAAGGTCAATGGCACAACCGTAGGGATGATGCTGGGGAAGAGAAGTAGCCCGTGCCTTGCTGAAGACCCCCAGGAGGTCATGGTACTCTGCGGGACTGCAGAGAAATCTGAGGCTTGACTTAAGCCTCGAGGACGCCGTCTCGGGGAAGGCTGCACTGCTTTGAGGCAATGGGAATGGCAGAATGGACTCAGGATTGAACTCGTGGTCCAGTCAATAATGGGGTTGTGTTTTTGGAGCCAAAAAAATCCCAAAACAACAGGAACATTGGGGGACTCAATGAGGAGAAGCTGTATAGCCTCACTCCTGAAACCCGCAGATTAACAACAGTGCTGTGGGTAACCCTACCAATGGAGTGGCCGTCCAGTGCTCTAGCGTCCATGGGAACAGAGAGGAGATGAGTGGAAATGTACAAAACATTCTTTAGCCTCCCCTGTGCTTACTACCAGTTGAGTAAAGGAACACAAACATTGACTCAAAGGGAAGCTCCAAATGGTAAATTGTTATATCACTCAGAAACTAGGGTAGCGTCCATAAAACTCTCAGTCGGCCCAGAGTCCATGAGCACCAGGAGAGACTTAGACTGGTCTCCCCACAGCAGTATCACTTAAAAGGGAGTGCGGTTGATGGGAATTAGAGGATTCCCAGAACTCAGGTGGCTTCGGGTTTTCTCGGAAATACAGCCTTTGGGGACTTACAGATTCCTTTGGTGATGAATGAGCAACAGTGGATGAACGAGTTTGCCCAAGACCAGACCTCTTACTCTTGTGTTGCCGTAGACACCCATCAATCCTAAGAGTAAGGGCGATAAGGGAATCGAGGCCCAGCGGTAACTCCCGAGCTGCTAGCTTGTCTTTTATTTCCTCTGAAAGCCCATGAAGGAAGGTATCTCATAGGGACTCCGGATTCCAGGCACTCTCGGCAGCCAACGTGTGAAAATCTACTGTGTAGTCTGCCACACTTGACGTCATTTAAGTAGTATTCGGGCCACCTCTCTCCCAGATACTGTAGAATCGAACACCTTCCTCACCTCTGCCATGAAATCTTCCAGACGGCGACAAATGGCGGATTGTTGCTCGCAAACTGCCGTAGCCCAGGAGAGTGCCCTTTCCGTCAATAGCGTAGTAATAAACGCTATCTTCTACCGGTCTGAAGGGAGCGATAATGGCTGTAGCTCAAAAATAAGGGAGCACTGAGAAAGAAAACTCTGGCAGGTTTCAGGATCCCCAGAATATTGCTCCAGGGGAGGTAAGCAGGGTTCTCGGGGAGCCGGGGTAGGCTGTACAAACCCACCACTGATAGTAGACCGGTTACTGGGAGGTTGGGAGGTCTCTGAAGTGGCAGGCTGCCTATGAGCTAACTCACTGATTTTCTCCATAATAGCCTTGAACCCTTGGTTGTGGCATTCTGTCAGGGAATGAAGCCCTTCCAAAAGGTCCAGCAGTTGCTCCTCATGCATTCCAATGGTGGCTCCCTGCAGGGAGACAGCGTGGCGGAGCTGGTCCAAGTCTGCTGGGTCTGTCATGGCCAGTTCAGACTATAAGGGCACAAGGTGAGACCCAGATGCAGACACGGGAGGCAGATGGTTTGAGTCTCTGATATTTATTAGTATCCAAGGGGCAGGCAGGGGAATGATTGTGGACAGGCAAAGATCATAACAAGGTCAGAGTCCAGGAGGTACAGAGTGGCAGGCAGGCTCGAGGTCAGAGCAGGCAGTATGGTCAGGCAGGCGGGTACAGAGTCGAAGGCAGGCAAGGGTCAAAACCGGGATGACTAGCAAAAAACAGAGAAGAAGGAAAAAGCAGGTGCATAGAGTAACACGCTGGTTGACTTGACAAAACAAGACAAACTGGCACAGACAGACAAACACAGGTATAAATACCCAGGGGATAATGGGGAAGATGGGTGACACCATGATGGGGTGGAGACAAGCACAAGGACAGGTGAGGCAGATCAGGGTGTGACAGACTTTAAATTACTGGCTGTTTTAATAAATGTAACACTCGTCACTTTAATAATGTTTACTTATCTTGCATTACTCATCTCATATGTATATACTGTATTCTATACTATTCTACTGTATCTTAGTCTCTCTGACATTGCTCATCCATATACGTTTATATTCTTAATTCCATTCCTTACTTATATTTGTGTTCATTGTGTATATGTTGGGAAATTGTTCGATATTACTGCACTGTCGGAGCTAGAAACACAAGCATTTTGCTACACCCGTAGTAACATCTGTTAAACACGTGTATGTGACCAATAAAATTTGATGTGATTTTATCTTAAATAATCGCACAGCTCCCCCCTTACTAACTTTGACCTTGCTGATATCTACTTTATTGAGGAAAATCTTACTTACAATGACTGAGATGTGTGGTTGTCCCACCTAGCTATCTTAAGATGAATGCACTAATTGTTAGTAGTGCTGGATAAGAGCACCTGCTAAATGACTAACATGTAAATGTAAGGTAGACATGCAGAACATGGAATAACAACAACATAATGTACTCACCCATGTTGGGCATTGCTAGTTTGCTGCTCTGGGGAGAGGCTGTGTCTGTGAAAAGTAACCTGTCTATGTCCTAGAGACAGATAATGACAGCATTAGCATTGTGTGTGTGAGATACATAGAGGGATAGTGATTGGCTTAGACATTGTCTCTCATTCTCTTGGCCACCTGTGTTGTGGCCCTCACTTTCTGATACAGAGCAATTGAAGGGAAAAACACATATTCAGTATAACACTCAGAGCTCTCTGAAATGCTACTGTCGTAAATAGAAAGATGAAATGGAGACAGTGAGGTGTGTTACTGGTCATATCATCATCGTCATGTCCATCATCTCACCTGAGGCCTGTTGGATGAAGGTGGATTTCCGTCCAAGTTCTGTCAGAAAGTGAGGCAATCCGTGGCCACAGAGATGGACGAAGATCTTCAGAACCTGATTAATAGATTATATTATATATGGTGAAGATTAGCTTCATTCTTCTACATGATTCCTCTTCAGCCTCAGTTAACAAACTATGGTAAAATTCAGGGTTTGGGGTTTCTTAATGCAGGTGAAATCCTGCTAACCTGGCTAGCTGAGCTCACCTTTATTTTGACATGGCAGGATTCTACCTCCAGCCTCTTCAACAGGTACTCCAACAGGAACTGACCACACCCAGTGGACTCCTGGGAGATTTCTACACAGCCAGGAGGGTAAAGGATGAAAACTGTACTGTCTTTGAGTTGACTTTGAAAAGAGGTGAATCTTACTAAATTATTTTTCATATCAGAACACAGTGCTGTATCATCATACAGTGGGAGATGAAGGGGTTAAAAGGATACTTCCGATTTCTTCAAAGAGGTAGCCAGGACAAGGTGATTCATCATCTGCTGTTGCTTTCATCAGAGTGGGAACCTGAGAGAGAGATCATCAGGCATGGCCAAATGAAGCCCAGAATAAAACATTTAGCAAGGATTGCTGTCATGTCATAGCCTCAATTATAAAAAATTTAAAAATTCTCCCCAATTGGTAGTTACAGTCTTGTCCCATCGCTGCAACTACCCTACGGACTCGGGAGAGGCAAAGGTCGAGAGCCATGCGTCCTCTGAAACACGACCCTTCCAAGCCACACTGCTTCTTGACACACTGTTCAGTTTGCAGGCCCCCGGCCCGCCACAAGGAGTAGCTAGAGCGCAATGGGACATGGAAATCCCGGCCAGCCAAACCCTCCCCTAACCCGGACAACACTGTACTCCGATTGTGCTCCGCCTCATGGGTCTCCTGGTTACGGCTGGCTGTGACACAGCCTGGGATCAAACACCAGGTCTATAGTGACACCTCAAGCAGTTCTTCAGACCACTGCACCACTCGGGAGGCCAAAGCATCAATTTTGTCTTTAGCACAAACAGGACACACAGGGTGGGTCCGTGGTGAAACAGTGTGGGAAGAAATCATATCAACGGACTGTAAAGCTCAAGTCTAGTCTGACGATGACATACGATTTCTGTTCAGAGACTGTGATGTCATATGATGTGTTGGCATTCTAACGTTAGTTAGGCTGCTGTAGTGGTACAGTAAACAGTGGGCGTAATGGAATATAGAAAACTATTTACTGTTCCTGCAAAATGTGACATACAGATATCAAAATATTATTTTTCATAGTGTTTATATTTGTAAATAGCACCAACGTTTTGAAGGAAAGCCAGTCATTCCTTGAATATTGCTATGATTTTGCCATCCCGTTCTTCTTCTTCATGAGGTTTAACTGCGGTTGGCATCCAATAAATGTTGCTTGTTTCTACTGTATTATTGACTGTATGTTTTTTTTTACTCCATGTGTAACTCTGTGTTGTTGTATGTGTCGTATGTGCTTTGCTTTATCTTGGCCAGGTCGCAATTGTAAACGAGAACTTGTTCTCAAATTGCCTACCTGGTTAAATAAAGGTGAAATAAATCAAATAAAAAAATGAAACATTTGCAGATGAAGGCGCCTTACAGAAGAGGGGAAGAAATGTGCCATACATAGTCAGGAAGGTACAGGAAGCAATTGATGAGGTAGAGTGATGGGCATTAATGTCGGGATTCAGGTTCTCTGTAGAGAACTCAGACAGTGTCTAATCACATCTAATCCATCTGTGCTGAATGACTACCTCCCTTTCGCCTTGACATCCTTAGAAATTAAATGCCTTGAGAAAATTGTGAAGCCCAGCAGAGGAGTTGATGATGTCATTCTTAATCTCCTCAAGATGGTCTACAGACATCTAGAGGGTGCCAAATCCCATGTCAGGGTTTTGTTTGTTGACTTTTCTTCTGCCTTCAACACAATCCAGCCTTACATTCTTGCACAGACTCATTCGGGACTTCCCCTTAGATGGGGGGCTGGTTTTGTGGCTGTTGGACTTCCTGAGCCAACGGTCACAGCCGGGTCAAAATAGGTCCCCACGTGTCAGACATACGCAACACCCACACAGGCTCTCCTCAGGGATGTGTTTTGTCCCCACTCCTCTTGTACACTAATAGTTGTACTAGTTTCCATCTTGACAGACACCTCGTTAAGTTTGCTGATGACACTGCCTTGATCAGCCTGTTGCATGATGAACGAGGAACACCATGGCCCGGTCCTAAATGACTTTGTAGAGTGGTGTGACCAATCACACTTGGTCCTCAATACCAATAAGACCAAAGAGATGTGCGTAGACTTTAGGAAGCGTACAACACTTACCTCTGCAACATCTATCAGAGGTCAGAACATAGAGATTGTAGAGGAATGCAAATATGTGGGTGTCCTCTTGGACAATAAGCTTCAGTGGAGTAAATGTACAGACCTGATCCACAAAAACAGTCAACAGAGACTGTACTTTCTCAAAAAGCTGAGCTCTTTTAATGTTAATTGTCCTATACTGACTCTGTTTTACAAATCTTTCATTTAGAGTATTTTAACTTTTGTATTACATTTACATTACATGACATTTAAGTAATTTAGCAGACGCTCTTATCCAGAGCGACTTACAAATTGGTACATTCACCTTATGACATCCAGTGGAACAGCCACTTTACAATAGTGCATCTAAATCTCTTAAGGGGGGGGTGAGAAGGATTACTTTAGCCTATCCTAGGTATTCCTTAAAGAGGTGGGGTTTCAGGTGTCTCCGGAAGGTGGTGATTGACTCCGCTGTCCTGGCGTCGTGAGGAAGTTTGTTCCACCATTGGGGGCCAGAGCAGCGAACAGTTTTGACTGGGCTGAGCGGGAACTGTACTTCCTCAGTGGTAGGGATGCGAGCAGGCCAGAGGTGGATGAACGCAGTGCCCTTGTTTGGGTGTAGGGCCTGATCAGAGCCTGGAGGTACTGAGGTGCCGTTCCCCTCACAGCTCCGTAGGCAAGCACCATGGTCTTGTAGCGGATGCGAGCTTCAACTGGAAGCCAGTGGAGAGAGCGGAGGAGCGGGGTGACGTGAGAGAACTTGGGAAGGTTGAACACCAGACGGGCTGCGGCGTTCTGAATGAGTTGTAGGGGTTTAATGGCACAGGCAGGGAGCCCAGCCAACAGCGAGTTGCAGTAATCCAGACGGAAGATGACAAGTGCCTGGATTAGGACCTGCGCCGCTTCCTGTGTGAGGCAGGGTCGTACTCTGCGGATGTTGTAGAGCATGAACCTACAGGAACGGGCCACCGCCTTGATGTTAGTTGAGAACGACAGCGTGTTGTCCAGGATCACGCCAAGGTTCTTAGCGCTCTGGGAGGAGGACACAATGGAGTTCTCAACCGTGATGGCGAGATCATGGAACGGGCAGTCCTTCCCCGGGAGGAAGAGCAGCTCCGTCTTGCCGAGGTTCAGCTTGAGGTGGTGATCCGTCATCCACACTGATATGTCTGCCAGACATGCAGAGATGCGATTCGCCACCTGGTCATCAGAAGGGGGAAAGGAGAAGATTAATTGTGTGTCGTCTGCATAGCAATGATAGGAGAGACCATGTGAGGTTATGACAGAGCCAAGTGACTTGGTGTATAGCGAGAATAGGAGAGGGCCTAGAACAGAGCCCTGGGGGACACCAGTGGTGAGAGCGCGTGGTGAGGAGACAGATTCTCGCCACGCCACCTGGTAGGAGTGACCTGTCAGGTAGGACACAATCCAAGCGTGGGCCGCGCCGGAGATGCCCAACTCGGAGAGGGTGGAGAGGAGGATCTGATGGTTCACAGTATCGAAGGCAGCCGATAGGTCTAGAAGGATGAGAGCAGAGGAGAGAGAGTTAGCTTTAGCAGTGCGACAGCATGAAATTCAAAGGAGGCGATAGACAGATGGGTAAGGGGAGAAAGAGAGAATGACCACTTGGGAGAGATGAGGATCCCGGTGCCACCACCCCGCTGACCAGAAGCTCTCGGGGTGTGCGAGAACACGTGGGCGGATGAAGAGAGAGCAGTAGGAGTAGCAGTGTTATCTGTGGTGATCCATGTTTCCGTCAGTGCCAAGAAGTCGAGGGACTGGAGGGAGGCATAGGCTGAGATGAACTCTGCCTTGTTGGCCGCAGATCGGCAGTTCCAGAGGCTACCGGAGACCTGGAACTCCACGTGGGTCGTGCGCGCTGGGACCACCAGATTAGGGTGGCCGCGGCCACGCGGTGTGGAGCGTTTGTATGGTCTGTGCAGAGAGGAGAGAACAGGGATAGACAGACACATAGTTGACAGGCTACAGAAGAGGCTACGCTAATGCAAGGAGATTGGAATGACAAGTGCACTACACGTCTCGAATGTTCAGAAAGTTAAGCTTACGTAGCAAGAATCTTATTGACTAAAATGATTAAAATGATACAGTACTGCTGACGTAGGCTAGCTGGCAGTGGCTGCGTTGTTGACTTTGTAGGCTAGCTGCCAGTGGCTGCGTTGTTGACACTACACTAATCAAGTCGTTCCGTTGAGTGTAATAGTTTCTACAGTGCTGCTATTCGGGGGCTAGCTGGCTAGCTAGCAGTGTTGATTACGTTTCGTTGCGTTAAAAGAACGACAATAGCTGGCTAGCTAACCTAGAAAATCGCTCTAGACTACACAATTATCTTTGATACACAGACGGCTATGTAGCTAGCTACGATCAAACAAATCAAACCGTTGTGCTGTAATGAAATGAAATGAAAATGTGATATGTCACGAACCGGCTCAAAGCCCGTAACAAAGGGAGACAACGTGGAGATAAGGAGTAGCAAAATATGTATTTATTAACTAAAGCAACTAAGTATAATATACAATGGTGTGTGTAATCAGTAATCAGTAGTGTAAGTGAGTGTTTTGCATGCATGAATGTGATAATGCAGGGTGATGAAAGGTGCCAAAGCAAACAAACAAAAGGCCACCAAGAACCACAACACAATCTACATAAGGTGTCTGCATGGAGAGAGTCTCCTCCATGAATGTGGAAGAGGTCTATTTATCCTGGGAGACACCTGGCCCAGGTGTTTCCCATGTAGCTGACGACCCTCTCAACTCCGCCCACCGGCATCCTAATAAGGAAACAAGAACAAAGACAGAATACGGCAGACAGAGTGGGAGGGTCGTCACATTCCCCCCCATAAAACCGGGGACCAACAAGGACCCCGGAACAACATACCAGCCTCCCGCGTCCCAAATTGACACAGGCCTCTGCGTCCCAAATTGACACAGGCCTCTGCGTCCCAAATTGACACAGGCCTCTGCGTCCCAAATTGACACAGGCCTCTGCGTCCCAAATTGACACAGGCCTCTGCGTCCCAAATTGACACAGGCCTCTGTGCCCCAAATTGATGAGGGTTTACGTGTTCACACTTACAATTTGCCCCAGCCAACCTCCTCCCCAGACCTCAGCAACCTTCGCACAGGAAGCAACATTTAAGAGGAAAGAAAACAAGACCAGGAGGGAGCAGACAGGACAGAGAGAACATGACAATACGAAACAATGGTCAGTCACGTAAACATTAGGAACAGGGCGCACGAGAGAGCGCATCAGCAATCACGTTTTCAGTCCCCCGGATGTGCCTCACATCGAGATGGAATGATTGTAAAAATAAACACCATCGCATTATCCTCTGGTTTGGACACATCATGGACCTCAAAAAAGTGAGGGGGTTATGGTCGGTGTAGACCACAATAGGTACTACCCCCGACCCGACATACACTTCGAAGTGTTGTAGCGCCCAAATGAGTGCTAGCGCTTCCTTTTCAATAACCGAATAGTTCAACTGATAATCGTTAAACTTTTTAGAAAAGAAACTAACAGGCCTCTCAATCCCAGACACATCTGCTTGCAGCAAAACTGCACCTGCCCCCACATGACTAGCATCCACCTGCAAGGTAAATGACAAATCCATGCGAGGAGCAGCCAGCACTGGAGTTGAGGTAAGCAACCTCTTTGAATCTTCAAAAGCGTGTTGACAACGAGTAGACCAAACGTAAACAGCCTTAGCTTTCAGCATATCTGTCAAGGGAGCGACCACAGTAGAGAAGTTATTACAAAAACTACGGTAATAACCAATCATGCCCAAGAAACGCATCAGTTCCTTTTTAGTAGTTGGTGGTGGAAAAGCATCAATAGCCACCACTTTAGCCCGAACAGGACGCACTTCACCCTGCCCAACCACTTTTCCAAGGTATGTAACGGTCGCCTGAGCAAACTCACATTTTGCCAGATTGATTGTGAGGCGACCCGCAGCCAGACGTTCGAACAAGGCTTGAATACGGGACAGATGTTCTTCCCAAGTATCTGCATAGATCACTACATCGTCCAAATAAACAGCGCACCCGGTCAGACCGGCGACAACCCTGTTCATAAGTCGCTGAAAAGTGGCAGGTGCATTGCGCAGACCGAAACTCATAACTGAATACGAGTACAGACCAAAGGGTGTAATAAAGGCAGAGATTTCACGTGCCCTACTCGTCAGTGGCACCTGCCAATAGCCTTTTAACAGGTCAAATTTGCTCACAAACTTAGCTGCACCGACTTGATCAACACAGTCCTCCATCCGAGGAAGAGGAAATGAATCTGGCTTTGTGACACTGTTTACCTTACGGTAGTCCGTACAAAAACGGTTTGTTCCATCCGGTTTACTGACCAAGATACAGGGAGAAGCCCAACTGGAGAAAGAAGGCTCTGCTATCTTACTCTCCAGCATGTACTTGACCTCAGCATCCAGACAACGTAGTTTCTCTGAAGAAACTCTATAGAACCGCTGACGAATGGGGTCAGCACCTCCAATGTCAATATCATGTTCTATTAAGTTTGTACGTGTAGGTGTATCAGAAAATAAACCTGGAAATCTCTGAATCAGACCAACCATCTCTTTCCGCTCATCAACAGGTAGGTGAGTGAGAAGACTGTCTAAAATATCCAGTGTTTCTGAATTTTTCAATCTACCCTGCAATATACAATCGTCAGGACCAGGAACATCTTCCTCCTCATGCACAGGTCTAGCACGACAAGAACCCAAGGAAACAACGGTATCAGCCAAAAGAACAGGTTTACCGTCCTCTGTAGAATCCCACTGTTCAGTCTCAGAGGAACGTGCATAATAGGGTTTTAACAGATTTACATGGCACAGCTGGTGTGCTTTCCTCCGTTCTGGAGTGGCAACTAGATAATTTTGCTCAGTGTACTGGCGCACCACTGTATATGGACCTTGAAATTTGGCTTGAAAAGGAGAACCAACAATTGGCAGCAGAGCAAGAACCTGGTCACCTGGACTAAAGAGACGAGGCTCAGTTCGGCGATCAAATATGCCCTTCATCCTCTCCTGTGAAGATGATAACTTCTCTTTAGCCATTTCACCAGCGGCATACAGCCGTCGCCGGAAATCACACACATACGAACACAGGGACTGAGGAGGCTCGGGAGACTTCCAGTCATCCTGGAGAACAGATAAAAGTCCACGCACCCTATGTCCAAACACAAGGTCATTTGGACTGAAACCTGTGCTCTCCTGTGAAACTTCCCTAGCGGCTAACAGTAACCAAGGCAACCCCTCCTCCCAATCCTTATCCATCTCAGTACAATAAGCTCTCAACAAAGACTTAAGTGTTTGATGGAAACGTTCCAGTGCTCCTTGACTTTGCGCGTGATAGGCGCTAGACACATTGTGTTTAATATGGAGCTGTTGAAGAACCTGACCAAACAGATTAGAGGTAAAATTAGATCCTTGATCACTCTGAATGACCTTAGGGATTCCAAACAATGAGAGAAACTGAGTCAAAGCTTTTAACACCGATTTAGTCGTGATAGATCGGAGAGGATAGGCAGCAGGAAACCTAGTGGTCTGACACATCACAGTGAACAGGTAACTGCTACCCTTTTAGAACGAGGCAGAGGACCCACACAGTCAATAATCAGATACTCAAAAGGTTGGCTGAGTACAGGAATAGGAAACAATGGTACTGGTTTAATAGCTTGATTAGGCTTACCAGTTAATTGACAGGTGTGACAAGTTTTGATAAAATCAGAAACATCCCTCTTTAATCTAGGCCAAAAGAAATGTCTTAATATGCGATTGTAGGTTTTCCTCACCCCCATATGTCCAGCAACGTCGCTGTGAGAAGTTTCCAACACCAACTCACGAAGCTTAACTGGTACAACAACTTGACTAATTGCCTCCCCAGAAAAACACTATCATGAGACACCCACTTTCTCATCAGGACATCCTCTTGGAGAAAATAGCCATGGGCGACATCTCCCAACTGTTCTATAGGCACAATTTGATCACGCAACTCTTCCAACGTGGGGTCATCCCGTTGAGCATTGATTAGATCTGAGCGGGTTACAGATAACGGGATAACAGGGAAGACAGTGACATACTTTGTATTATTATCATTAGTCGGCGCAGTGACTAGTTCGCCACGGCTCATAGAACGTGTCACTGCACACGCAGAGAACACCTCTGGGAAACTCTGTACACTCTCATCAGGAATCCCAACAAATGACGGCTTAGTGGAAACCACTAGAGATGGAAACACGACTGGCCATACACGCTCACCTGCCAAGTTATTCCCAAGGATAACGTCGATACCCTCAATAGGCAACGAAGGACGCACCCCCACAACAACTTCACCCTTCACCAGCCCACAATCCAACATCAGTTTATGCAATGGAACTGACAGAGTGTTCAAACCTATTCCCCTAATTAGAACACTATTCCCCGAATCAGTCTCAGCAGAAAAGGGTAACTGAAAGATTAGTGGAATCTGTGTGGGTAGCTGGACAGGTAGGATGACTGACAGTGAAGGTGAACAGGTGGTCACGTGTCAGGTGACAGAGGAATGTATGAGACTGAGGCAGGAATTCCTTTAACCATAAAGTGGTATATTTACTGGTAGTCTGTGCTGCATCACAAAGGAAACAAATAACATGTATACAATCAAATTCATAATCAAAGATCAAATCATAGCAGTCATTATTAACAATTCACATTACACAATATGTTTCAAGCGTGCGCTCCAAGCCGCGCTCCGCGGTGATAACTATAAACAATAACTGAATGGCCCACTCTCCCGATCACCACAGATCATTCAGATGAAAGGTAAGAGTCGGTGGACTTACGTGGATTCATGGACGCACAGAACTTCTGGATCAGATGGATTTAAGGAAGAGAAAGCAGCGAGATTAGGCGATGGCAATTTCCTCCTTTTATAGAGTTGAGATCTGTAGGACATTTCCACCTGACCTAATTAAAGCGCCCCTGGCCCAGCTGAGTAAATGGCAATTAATTAAAGGAGTATTCCACCAACTCCTTGGGCCTTTTCTACAGCCACCCCGGAAATGTGTTAATTTCCACATTCCTCAAAAAGGCTCATTGCTCCCCGTCCTCTGTCATCTCAGGGAGAGGAATCAGTCGGGCAACTGGCCGGATATATGTCCGGTTCTTCACCTGGATTTCCACTGATCTAACACGACCATCGGTCCCAGGCATGGTCTTAGTTATACGGCCCACCGGCCAGGAGGCTCGAGGCAGCTGAGGGTCCACCATCATTACTACTTGGCCAGTTTCCAGGCTGGCCATTTCTCTCCGCCATTTCCCTCTGTGCTGTAGACTTGGTAGGTAATCCCGAATTAATCGGGCCCAAAAATGGTCAGCTAAGATTTGGCTGTGTCGCCACCGGCGTCTGCCTATGAGGTTGGTATCAGCATACATGGCTTGAGGAAGTGACGCATCTCGGCGTCCCATCAAGAGCATATTCGGTGTAACCGGATCGGGGTCAGCGATGTCTGCAGAGAGATATCCCAAGGGTTTGGAGTTCAGAATCCCTTCCACCTCTATCAGGACAGTCCTCAAGACAGTTTCAGTGACAGTTTGGTCCCCTAGTACGACTCGTAAGGCCGTCTTTACAGATTTGATCTCTCGCTCCCATGTTCCTCCAAAATGAGGAGCGCCTGGAGGGTTAAATTTGAATGAGATTTGTTGGTCCATCAGCTGATCCTGGAGGCTGGGTTCCATGGCTTGGAAGGCTTCCTCCAACCTGGCTTCTCCTGCCTTGAAGTTCGTACCTCTGTCAGCCAGGATCTCGTAGGGTTTCCCCGTCGGGAGATAAACCGCCGTAGGGCCATGAGGAAGGCTTCCGTATCCAAACTCTCCAGTAGGTCCAGGTGGACACATCTGGTTGTCATACACTTGAATAGAATGCCCCAGCGCTTTTCCACACGACGACCTAACTTGATCATCAAGGGGCCGAAGCAATCTACTCCTGTTGACCAGAAGGGTGGTTTAAGGAGGCGCAAGCGAGCAGGGGGTAAATCTGCCATTTTGGGCACCGTAGCTCCGGCCCGCCATCTCTGACATTCTACGCAGGCGTATTGGTGCTTACGAATGGCTCCTCGTCCTCCAATTATCCAGTACTTCCGCCTCATCTCCCCATAGACCCTCTCTGGCCCTGGGTGGAGAAGCCGCTCATCATAACTCTTGATGAGGAGCCTGGTAAGAGGGTGTCTGGAGTCGAGGATAATTGGGTGGATAGCATCTGGGTCCAAAACCTCCGCTTGGCGCAGCCTCCTCCGACTCTGATCACTCCAAGGATTGGATCATATTCTGGGGCAAGAGAGAGAAGACGGCTGCCCTTAGCCACTTCCCTACCGGCTTTCAGAGCTTTTAACTCCTCAGGAAGCTAACTGCTTGTGCTTGCTGGAGGAGTAGTGTCTCTGCCGCGAGGGAGGTAGGTATAGAAGCCACCCCATCTGAGGTCTGGTTTGTGGCTGTGATCAGATCCGGCAGTGTTTGGGATTGTGTTAGGTCAGGGAGAGCCGTTGTTGGTTCCGTAGAAATACTGTAGCATTGGGCGGACTTCCTTAACTCATGAGCTTCAGTTGGTTGCGGAGGGGCCGCACGCCTGGGGGCTGTCGGCCACTCGTTCTCTGGTTGGGACAAGAATGGTGGTCCCAAGCTCCAGCGATGGGGTTTAGCCAATTCCTTAAGGGTTTTACCTCTAGTAATGTCATCAGCAGGATTGTTTATGCTATCAACATACCTCCAGTCCTGGACTTCTGTTAGGTCTTGGATTTCCGCAATGCGAGTCCCGACAAACACCTTATACCTGCAGGACTCCGACTTGAGCCATGTCAATACAGTGGTCGAATCACTCCAGTAGATGATCCTTTGGATTGGCAAGGTGAGCTCGGCTCGCAAGGTAGAGGCCAACTGGGCTCCGGAAAGGGCAGCACTGAGTTCCAGCCTAGGCATTGACAACTGCTTCTTGGGTGCGACCCTGGACCTGGCCATGACAAAGGAGACATGGGTGTGGCCTGCCTTATCCTCCACTCTAAGATAGGAAACCGCCCCATAAGCTCGCTCCGAAGCGTCACAGAACACATGCAGTTCCAGGCATGATCCCAGTTGGTCAACACAGGATGGTACATAACATCTTGGCATTTGGACATCAGAGAGCTCCGTTAACTCAGTTTCCCAACAGATCCATCGTTCCACTAGGTCAGCTGGGTGGATTGGTTCATCCCAGTCCCTCTTGGTCTGCCACAGGTCCTGGACTAAGACTTTGGCCCGTGTTGTGTATGGCAGGATATACCCAAGGGGATCGTATTGACTGGCCAGGGTCCGATAGATGGTGCGCAGAGTGGGGGTTTCGGTACTCGGGGATGAGAGGTGCTTATACCCCAGGGTATCCGGTAGGCAGCTCCACCTCAGTCCTAGAGTGGGCTCTTCTGGGTTAGCACCAGACTGCCTTAGCCATAGTTCACTGCTACTGGACCTAGCTTGTCGCGGGAGGTGCTGGATAACCTCCGCTCTGTTACTAGCCCACTGTCGGACCTCAAATCCCCCTTTGGACAGGAGATTCCGCACTTTATCAAGGAGTGATTTCGCTTCAGCCGTGGATGGGATGCTTTGTAAGCAGTTATCCACATAGAAGGCATTTTCCACTGAATCCAATACTTCTGGGTCACTGTCTGGATGCTCCCGTGCGTGTCTCTGCAGAGCGTATATGGCACAGCAAGGACTGCAGGTGGTGCCGAATGGGAGTACCTGCCATTCATAGATTGTGGGCTCTGCATCTCGTTCCATATTTCGCCATATGAACCAGAGCAGTGTGGTGTCAGAAGGCAGTAAACGAATCTGATGAAACATGGCTTTGATGTCTCCACTGATGGCTGTAGAGTGCTGCCGGAACCGGAGAAGGACACCGAGCAAGGAAGGACCTAAGGTTGGTCCGGGGAGTAGACAGTCATTCAGGCTTTGACCAGCTGCTTGGAATGAACAGTTGAAGACAAGTCTATACTTCCCACCATGTTGCTGGATAACATGGTGAGGGAGATACCAGGATTCACGGAGTGCATTTCCCTCTTCATGAGCTGTCACTTCAGTGACGTAGCCTGCCTTCACAAGGTTATGAATCTCTCGGTTATGAACTTCTGCAAGCTCAGGATTCTTCACCAGGCGTCGCTCTGTTCCACGCAGTAGTGGGAGTACAGCCCGTGTCGTGGTTGCCAGAGGAGGATGGTTGGGCACCCGTAGCAGTGGGGTTGCATACCTGCGAATGCCATCCATTTCAGTGGTGGTGGTGCTCTTCTCCAGGAGGTCTAATGCATAGGAGTCATTTTTCGAGCGAGTGACCTCCTGTAGCTTCCGGTTGGAGAAGGTGTCCATCTTCCATAGCATCTCAACATTCCGAAGGAGGTCAGTGGCTGCATCTGGATTGCTTCTGGTGAAGAGGACTTGCTGTGACTGTACAGCTTGGGTGGAGAGAAGTAGATGGGATGGACCTTGCACAGCCCAACCCAAGGATGTATGGACAGCAATGGGTCCTCCTTCTGGTCCAGCTCGTATAGGCTCAGTCGGGGTGACGAGATGTGGGTGGTCTGACCCAATCAGGATAAGTGGTGCTACTCTGGCCAGGTTAGGAAGAGGCAATCCTCGTAGATGAGGATATTGTTTCTGTAGAACACTTACCGGGCAGCAGTGCTCTGCGAGATTCAAGCCATCTGCCGTGAAGGCATTGGTGATGTTATAGGCCACGTCCCTGTTTCCTGAAGGTGAAATGCTAAAGGTTACAGCAGAGCCTTTCATTTGGATAACATCATGTCGCACCGTTCTGAGATTAAGGGTCTCGGGGTCCCTTCCAGGTTAAGCTGACGGGTGGCCGCTGTGAGAATGATTGTTCTTTCTGACCCATCATCTAGAACGGCGAATGTATCAATGCTTCTCCCTTCACTTTGCAGAGTGACCTTGACCACCTTCAACATGACCCTTGGAGACCGGTTCTGCTGGTCGAGATACAGCTCCTTTGCAGCTCCTACCATGAGCATACTCTGCTCCTTCTTTGCTTGGGGAAATAGATCATGCAACACGGTGAGATGGATTTCTTTACAGCGGTTGCAGGGTTTCCTCAATGTGCAGGTCTCCACCTTATGGCTACGGGCACACTTGTAGCATCGCTCGTCTGAAGTGATCCAGGCCTTCAATTGAGTTTGAGTGAGCTTTTTTACTCTGGGGCATGAGCCAAGGAAGTGCCCCTTACTATTGCAATATGGGCAGTAAGGCTGGAATTTGATGTTCTTGCTCTTGAGAGGGGTCTTCTTCCCGGGTTCCTCCCGGCCTCACTATTTAAGTACATGGTAGTGGGATTTGGTCTTTTCTGTCCCTGCTGGCGTTCAAACTCCTTCCTTCCCCCTGTGGCTATGGCGGAGATTGTGGCCTGGTGAGCGATGCTCTTCGCCTTTGCCTTCACCTCCAACCATGTGGCCAGGTCTCTGAGAGCATAGGTGCTTCTCGAGCCCTCTTTCAGGATGCCCTTATTCAAACAATGTTCAATGAAACTGTCTCTGAGGTACACTGGAAGTTTGCTAAGAAGCCTGTCCACGTGGGAGCCACATTTAAGCTCGTTCCCGTCTTCTCCTTCAACGGATTGGAGCATCGAGGTCAGGGATTGGACAGCCAGGGAGAATTCTTGGAAGGCAGCATGGTCTCCCATTTTAATTGGAGACGTGTTCAGGATGTTGTTTAGTTCATTCTGGACTAGCTGACGTGGCTCACCATATCTCGCCTTCAGGGCCTGGAGAGCTGTCGTGTATGGTGTTGCGGAGTGCATAAAGGATTGGGCCAGCCTGTATGCACTGGGAAACCGCAAATGATCCATTAGTACTTGGTATTTGTAGCGTTCTGACAGATGACCGTGAATACCCAGTAGACTCTCCAATGCCATTTCCAAAAGGACAAATTCACTCTCCTTTCCGTTTTCAAAGTATGGCAGTTTGGGTCTGGGAATTCCATAGGCTGAGGCTACTAGAAGTTTCATAATGTTGGCTCCCTCTTCTGGTTGCGTGAAGGATGAACCCAGTACTTCTGATGAGCCCACTGTGGCCTCATTGGGCCGGTCACCTACTGTCCCAGACCCACCATTTGTGGCAGCCGGAATTGGGAGAGAGCCCTCCGACCTGTTGTTTGAGGACTGGCCTGGCCCTGGATGAAAGGAACGATTTGCCTTGGTTGGTAATTGGCGGAAAGGCGAAGGAGTGATGCTTTGTCCAGATGGAGGAATGCTAACTTGTGTCACTGGCATAGAAGGCGTTGGCGGAGCGGCCCGTCTCCCGTGCTCCATGTTGGCTGTTGACCCCGGAGCCTCCGAGGACTGTGTGCCATGCTGTACCAGAGGGGCAGATTGGGAAAGAAAGGCAGACAGTTCAGGTCCATGTGGAGGGGTGGTCAGGTCAACTCCTGTACGTTCTTCTCCAGGAAGGATGAGACCATCCGTGCCTCCTCTAATTCCCTTCTGGCTTGACGGTGCCGTCGCTGCTGTGCCAGGTCCTTGGCAATGAATTCCCTTTCCTGTAGAGCTCTACGGGCCTGCACATCCAATTGGTGACATCGTTCGTCAGCCTGTCGTTCCTCCTCAATCTGACGCTCAATTTCCTCCAAAGCTAATAGTTTCATCCTCTCTTGTAGGACAGCGGTCTGTGAATTGCTGAGGGCTAGTGAATGGCGGCTGCCATGGCCACTTCCAAAGGGGTATCCACTGGTCGAACTCCCACTCCGTCTAGAGTGCTTCGACAATTTCCCATTAGTTAAGGGCTGAGCGGAGCCTGCCTCTGGAAGCTGGTCGACCTGTGCAGTGGGAGTTACCTCTTCCATAGGTTCCTCACGTAGACCACTTTCCTGATCCAAAGTAGTTTCCGGTCCTTGGCTCAGAGGGGATGGTTGATGGCTGAAACATATAGTTGATCCATCAACTCTTTGAGCTCTGGTGGGCTTGCCCTTTGATGTCGGAACCTCGACCACATAGTCCTTAAGATAACCAGGTGCTTGCCTGGTTCTTCTGGTGCTGCTGGTGGTTGAGGATGAAGCCTTTGTTACTTTAGGCTTAGCTCCTGGATATTTCCTTTGTTCCAAGACCTTTCTCTCAGCTGCTCTCTCCTCCTCTCTTCCTCCTTCCAGTGGAGACAATTCTTCCCTCTCCGCCTCCATTTCCTTTTCACCTGTCTTTGGTTCAGTCATCATCCGGCTCAAAGGACCATTGAAAGATTAGTGGAATCTGTGTGGGTAGCTGGACAGGTAGGATGACTGACAGTGAAGGTGAACAGGTGGTCACGTGTCAGGTGACAGAGGAATGTATGAGACTGAGGCAGGAATTCCTTTAACCATAAAGTGGTATATTTACTGGTAGTCTGTGCTGCATCACAAAGGAAACAAATAACATGTATACAATCAAATTCATAATCAAAGATCAAATCATAGCAGTCATTATTAACAATTCACATTACACAATATGTTTCAAGCGTGCGCTCCAAGCCGCGCTCCGCGGTGATAACTATAAACAATAACTGAATGGCCCACTCTCCCGATCACCACAGATCATTCAGATGAAAGGTAAGAGTCGGTGGACTTACGTGGATTCATGGACGCACAGAACTTCTGGATCAGATGGATTTAAGGAAGAGAAAGCAGCGAGATTAGGCGATGGCAATTTCCTCCTTTTATAGAGTTGAGATCTGTAGGACATTTCCACCTGACCTAATTAAAGCGCCCCTGGCCCAGCTGAGTAAATGGCAATTAATTAAAGGAGTATTCCACCAACTCCTTGGGCCTTTTCTACAGGTAACACAGACTCCAACACAAATGATTCAGAGGCACCTGTGTCTCTCAGGATCTTCACTGGCACTAGGTCTTTACTTCCTAACATAGACACAAAACCTTCTGTAATGAAAGGTAAATAGTCTGGATCAATATGGACTTTCACATTCTCCTGGGCCTGAGGAAATGAGTCAAGAATGAACTGATGTGGAACAGGTGCAGCTAACGCAGCAGGCTTAGATTTAGCATAAGCACCCTTTGACCTGAGAAGTGGACATTCGTTTTTCCAATGACCTGAACCTTGACAGTAGTGACACTCCTGCCCAAAGTCAGCCTTACCATGGGAGTCAGGTTCAACCCTAGTTGAATAGAACTCTGCCCGAGAACCAAAGTATCTCGGTGAGCGAAGCCCAAATCTATCCGAATGCCCCCACTCTTTCCGAATACGGGGTTTTGCAAAGACACTTTTGTGAGTCAACACATACTCGTCCGCCAAAACCGCAGCTTCAGCAACATTCTTTACTTTCTGTTCATTAATATAAGTGGCAATACGATCAGGAATTGTGTCCTTAAATTGCTCTAACATAATCAGATCACACAGCCCTTGGAAAGTCACAACTGCAGAGGCGGAACACCAGCGATTAAACTGTAAAGATAACTGTCGCGCAAACTCAACATGAGTCTGGTTATCGTCCCTTTTTAAAGTTCTAAATCGTTGGCGGTAAGCCTCAGGGACCAATTCATAAATCTGTAACACAGCTGTTTTAACTTTATCATAACTGGCACTGTCGTGTACACTAAGAGCTGAATATGCTTCCTGCGCTTTACCAGTCAGCACACACTGCAACATTAAAGTGCGGTCAGAATCAGGCCAACTCCTAGCGTCAGCAACCCGCTCAAACAACGAAAAGAATGTCTCGGGGTCCCTTTCATTAAACCGAGGCAATAACCGCAAGTTCCCAACAATATCAAATGTCTCTGGGGCATGACCAAAAGCGGAACTACCCCTAGGTAAATCTGGGTCACCTTCCCAAAACAAACTCTCCCCTGAGATCTTTCCTTCCCTAACCAACTCTATACGTTCTTGTTGCAACTTGATTTTAGCACGCTCCATATCTTGTTTAAATGCCAATTCCTTTTCATATTTCACACGATCATGCTCTAGCTTCTCACGATCATGCTCTAGCTTCTCACGATCATGCTCTAGCTGTAACAAAAGCAGTTCTTTCTGCTGTTCAAAAAGAAGGCTACTAGGACTAACCGATGGAATGGCTATTGTAACGTTATGGGAGACAACAAATCCTCAGCAGAGGCTGGCCCGGTGGTAACTTCAAGAATACCACTCTCCATCAGATTGGCTTTCAATATCAACCTAATAGAATTCTTTAGACGTTTATCACTAATCTCAACCTTGTAGTGTTCCGCGACCTTCAACAGCTGTTCTTTAGTACCTAAATCTAACAATTCCTCTGATGGAGAGCGAATGAACTTATCTACATAAGACGCCATAATCACACAAAAAAAAATTATCGCTTTTCCCTTCTGCTGAGCACACCAGAACACAACCCGAGAATTGACAATCACCCTGAGCACCACAGAAGAGAGATGAGATATGGAGCTTCCCCAAAACCTACAATAACTCAACCCTAGTCTTCGTGCAGATTTGCGGTGGGAATTTACGCACTGTAGCCCGCTGGCAAGGAAATAGAACTCCCCAGCATGCTGGCAAATTCCACCAAGCCACGGATGTGCCCCCGAGACAACTGCTCAGTCCACAGACACCACACAAAAATAACAAACATTAACCATGCCCAACATATTCCAAAAAATGAAACACGTCACTAAACCTATCAGGGGAAAAAGGCTATAGCTCCGGGTAGCAAGTTCCACTACCCTACCCAAATCTCCCACCGAGGTACACAGCAGATTACTCACTTCAGACTGACGTCCCAACAGAAAGTAGAACAAGAGTTCAGGCTAGGCAGGGCCTGGAAACTAACCATTATACTCTCTCCAACATAGCACACAAACCAAACAACAAAGGCAACCAATACTGGGCCGATCACACTCAAACACCATATTCAAACCAAACACGTACCTCCACGGTCTCCCAAACCAATAGTTCAAAGATCCCGGACGAGCCCCCACTTGTCACGAACCGGCTCAAAGCCCGTAACAAAGGGAGACAACGTGGAGATAAGGAGTAGCAAAATATGTATTTATTAACTAAAGCAACTAAGTATAATATACAATGGTGTGTGTAATCAGTAATCAGTAGTGTAAGTGAGTGTTTTGCATGCATGAATGTGATAATGCAGGGTGATGAAAGGTGCCAAAGCAAACAAACAAAAGGCCACCAAGAACCACAACACAATCTACATAAGGTGTCTGCATGGAGAGAGTCTCCTCCATGAATGTGGAAGAGGTCTATTTATCCTGGGAGACACCTGGCCCAGGTGTTTCCCATGTAGCTGACGACTCTCTCAACTCCGCCCACCGGCATCCTAATAAGGAAACAAGAACAAAGACAGAATACGGCAGACAGAGTGGGAGGGTAGTCACATGATACTACCTGTGGAGCGAAGCGGAATGCGACCGGGTTGTTGAGTGCGGAAGTTCTATTCAGTAGACGTTGGCTAGCTGTTGGCTAGCTAGCAGTGTCTCCTACGTTAAGGACGACAAATAGCTGGCTAGCTAACCTCGGTAAATTAAGATAATCACTCTAAGACTACACGCTCTAAACTACACAATTATCTTGGATACGAAGACAGCAAAGACAACTATGTAGCTAGCTAACACTACACTAATCAAGTCGTTCAGTTGAGTGTAATAGTTTCTACAGTGCTGCTATTCGGTAGACGGTGGACGTTTGCTAGCTGGCTAGCTGCTGGGCAGATAGCAGTGTAGACTACGTTAGGACGACGAAATACGAAGTTGCAATAGAAGTGCTGACTGTTTCACTTTGTTGTCCTCTTTCTTTTCCTTTTTCTTCTGTCCTTATTTTGTCCTTATTTTGTCTTCCTTTCTTCTGTTAACTAGATATTTTTTGTTGTTATTCTTTGTAAGCTAGCTAGCTTCTTCCAGGAGAGTCCCTAGCAACTGCTTAGCAACAAGTAAAAAATTCTGCTAGCAATTGAGCTAGCTAAGATAACTGTACAATTTTATGAAAAATAGTTACTTTTTCAAAAGCCTGTCTTTTTTGGTTTGTTCCTTGTTTTGTCTTCTATTGAGTCTTGCAGTTTTCTCTTGATTTTTTTCGATGTACTTCACTCTAAAAAAACATTTAAATCTCAATATATACAGGAGCTCATTTTTCAGCAGCTGCTCAATTAGTATTGTTTGTTGGTTTGGCAATTTCACTGTCAGCCAGAGAAATATGCTGAGAAGGATTGTCACCACAGCAAGCAAGGTACTTGGAGTCAAACATACAGGCCTGGATGAGGTCTTTAAGTTCAGGGCCCTCCGCAAGGCTCACAAAATCATTTTAGACCCAAGCCACTCCCTGCACCTGGACTTTGAACTACTCCCCTCTGGGGGCAGGTTTTGGGCACCCCTCGGCAGGAAAAACAGAACTAGACAATCATTTGTGCCAGGTGTGATATCCCTCCTAAATAGCTCGGGCTAATGTTCCTATCGACCCAGTGAGGCTAGTCTCTTTTTATTGTTATGTACTGTTATGAAAGTTGTATTGTCAATTTGTTTTGTTATTTAAACGCCACTTTAAACGTGTACATGACACTGCAACAAAATGTCCCCATAGGGGGACAATAAAGTCAGTAAAGTAAAGTGTTATTCACCAGGAGGAAGGTGGTAGATGAGGTACGCTTGAGGTTATATGGGAGAAACTTGGAGAGGGTGGGGGCCTTCAGGTTCCTTGGGGTATACTTTGACACTAGGCTGACCAGGGCAGAACACATTGAGAGAGTGGTGGGAAACTGTAAGAAGGGGCTAGATGTGATGTGCTGTCTGACGGTGATTGAGTGGGGGCTGGCAGATCGTCATTGAGGAACATGTACTGTATGTTGCATTGTTCAAATCTGTAATAGACTATGGCAGTATAGCGTATGGTTTGGCAGCCAAGGACCAAGGACTTCCAAGGACATACTGGGTCAGCATTTGTAGTGCAAGAATGTGGGGTGGCAGTCAGGAAACGTATTACAGATCATCTGGCTGTATATACAGCAGAGCTGATGGCCATACTGTTGGCCTTGCAGTGGGTGGAGGAAGTCAAGGCAGACAGAGAAGTTATTTTCTCTTATTCATGTGCAGTATTGATGAGTCTGCAGTCCTTTAGCTCATGTAGCAGCCAGTTGATTAAGACTATAAATGTGATAGAAAAGCATCCAGCAGGAAAGTGTGATTCTTGCCAGGAAACCAGAGACAGTGGAGCATGTACTGATACAGTGTGGGCAGTATGAGTGGGAAGAGAGAGGCTGAGATTCAGTATGAGGGAGAAGGGTATACAGGAAATTTGTTTAAATAGTATACTGAGTAGAACGTTATTAGATACAGTATTTTTTTTTAACATTTAACGGAGCTAGCAGGTCTCCGACCCACATTCCAGTACAGTAGGTGGCGGTAATGCACCATAACGTTGGTTGCCAATCGCTAATAAACCCCACAGAAGAAGATGGACGTGGAAATGAACAAATCACGTTTGTAGATTTACATGCGTGTCATTTCCTGATTCAGGGTCAACAACATGGTGCCGTCCATGGTCTGGGCGAGCCAATGATTTGAGTGGATATTTTCCTACGAATGCCTTTTATTTCTAAAATTACTTCGCTAATATTGTACAAGAGCTAATGCTGGGGCATTAGATTGTTATTCGTTGTTTTTCCACTGTCAAAGAGTATTGAACAAGCGTCCATCTCTGCTGCTGCTCACACAACTGATCATGTCGGGGACAAATGTGTGGACTCGCAGTCGGGAGAGGATGAGACGGTTCCCAGAGCTTTTTGCCCAGTGTTCTGGTGAGGTGTGTAGCCACCAAACAAATTCATACTGAAAAATATATAAACGCAATATGCAACAATTTCTACGATTTTACTGAGTTACAGTTCATATAAGGAGAGCAGTCAATTCAAATAAATAAATTAGGCCCTAATCTATGGATTTCACATGGCTGTGCAGGGGGGTGCAACCATGGGTGGGCCTGGGAGGGCATAGGCCCACCCACTGGGAGCCAGGTCCAGCCAATCAGAATTCGTTTTTCCCCACAAAAGGCCTTTATTAGAGACATTACATTTACATTTAAGTCATTTAGCAGACGCTCTTATCCAGAGCGACATACAAATTGGTGCATTCACCTTATGACATCCAGTGGAACAGTCACTTTACAATAGTGCATCTAAATCTTAAAGGTGGGGGGGTGAGAGGGATTACTTATCCTATCCTAGGTATTCCTTAAAGAGGTGGGGTTTCAGGTGTCTCCGGAAGGTGGTGATTGACTCCGCTGTCCTGGCGTCGTGAGGGAGTTTGTTCCACCATTGGGGGGGCCAGAGCAGCGAACAGTTTTGACTGGGCTGAGCGGGAGCTGTACTTCCTCAGTGGTAGGGAGGCGAGCAGGCCAGAGGTGGATGAACGCAGTGCCCTTGTTTGGGTGTAGGGCCTGATCAGAGCCTGGAGGTACTGAGGTGCCGTTCCCCTCACAGCTCCGTAGGCAAGCACCATGGTCTCGTAGCGGATGCGAGCTTCAACTGGAAGCCAGTGGAGAGAACGGAGGAGCGGGGTGACGTGAGAGAACTTGGGAAGGTTGAACACCAGACGGGCTGCGGCGTTCTGGATGAGTTGAAGGGGTTTAATGGCACAGGCAGGGAGCCCAGCCAACAGCGAGTTGCAGTAATCCAGACGGGAGATGACAAGAGACGTAAATACCCCTCAGTTTCATCAGTTCGCTGGTCTCAGACGATCCCGCAGTTGAAGAAGCCGGGTGTGGAGATCCTTGGCTGGCGTGGTTACATGTGGTCTGCGGTTGTGGGGCCGGTTGACATACTGCCAAATTCTCTAAAACGACATTGGAGTTGGCTTATGGTAGAGAAATTAACATCACATTCTCTAGCAACAGCTCTGGTGGACATTCCTGTAGTCAGCATGGCAATTGCACGCTCCCTCAAAACATGAGACATCTGTGGCATTGTGTTATGTGACAAAACTGCTGACTTTTTGTCCCCAGCACGAGGTGCACCTATGTAATAATAATGCCGCTTTAATCAGCTTCTTGATATGCCACACCTGTCAAATAGATGGGTTATCTTGGAAAAAGGGAAATGCTCACTAAGCGTGATGTAAGCTTTTTGTGCATATGGAACATTTCTGTGATCTTTTATTTCAGCTCATAAAACATGGGACCAATACTTTACATGTTTATTTTTTTGTTCAGTATAGATGGCCACTGTTTGCCATCCAAATGCATAAAGCCAAGTGAAGTTGTCATTCTGCCAATGTGAGAACTTGTCCCAGTGTTTCTCCTACCATTGTATAACTGGGGCGGCCCACCAACTAATTTGGCTTGTGGCCCTGGATGATGCTTTTGGGGAGGAAGCTCGTAAAATAAAAGGGGGAAACACTGCCTTAAACAATAATATATCTATTGTGTTTCCGCAATCATCCTCCAACAGAAGTTTGATCTAAATACTGACTTTTGAATATCATGTCCCCAGGCTGCAGCTTATGGGAAGTGTGTGACAGCTACTACCACAGGCAGACAGGAGCTGAGAAAGGACCTGTGTGTTAAAGAGTTTGATGCTCTGAAGACTTGCATTGTTACAGCAGTGAGTGGCATATTACAGGTGTTCCATCATTTTCTATGACATTTTGTCTGTCTTTGATGTATAAATTAAACTGACTTCATCTTATTGTCTTGCAGGCCAAGAAGGGAGTGAAGTAGACCATTCCGCCCAACACATCTCTGATGGACATATAGTGCATTCTGCTGGACATAGGCTTTATCGTGAACATAAACAGGGGTGTATTCACTAGGAACTAAACGGACGGAAACTAGGAGGGACCTACCTGAATTTGTTCAATAGAAACGCTTAATTACATTGTAAAACATTTGCATCTGTTTGCAGTCTGCACTAATGACTACACCCCAGGCAGTGGACCTAATGTCCCCGTTGTTCCATGAACATCATGTAGTACTGTTTCAGTAATGTGATGGCAGGTGCTGAAAGATATCTTGACTAGTCCCACAAGAATAATGTTTGACTTGTTGTTGGTCCCAGAGGTAATGTTAGCATGGTGTTTCAACTAGTCTTCAATAGTGCGTCAAGGTCATACCGTTTGACTATGCAATAACATGTAACCCACCACCGAAGACTTGCAGGACTGTATTTGTCATGTAGAAATATGCAAATTGATGTATGGGGGTTCTCTTTGGTTAATGTACACAACACACATTGACAACCAACATTTCATAGTGACATTTTCAGAAATATGAATCGACCCAGAATGAAATAACTAATTCTAAAAGAAGTCATGAGTCACTGTTGATGTCCTCCCTCTATGAAGTCCATTTCATTCACTGTTCCTTATGGTAGCCACAGCACTGGGCACCATTGTAGAAGTCCAAGCCACTGTTTCAAATGCTACAAGAATAGAGAGCGAGAGATGACGACTAATTGCACTTCTGTTCTGGAAATGATGCATTTACATCTTGGGGTATAAAGATATTCACTTCAACCCGTTTATTTCACCCCAAGTTAGGATAAAGGCACAAAGCAATGGAGCCCTCACACACAGGATATGACAAAACAAAAGAACCATATTCCTTTTAAGTCACAGAAGAAACACTGCTGTAGCACATGTAAGGCACAAGAACGTGGAATGTAGAATCAGAGTTATGGATTCAGAACTCAAAAAATAAAATCATATTGGAATTGTACCGTATGTGAGTGACAAGGATACGCATTTCTACAGCACTACATTCTTATTTTTATTCATCAAAAATATGATTCTGTTTTCAAAATCAAGAGTCAAATTATCTGGAAGAAGCACTGAAGCTAACCAATTGATCCCTATTTAAATGTTTTGAACGCTTTCCAAAAATATGTAAAAACCAGCATGAGGACATTTAGCGACAGTTCAGAGAACATCTAGACGCTATCTACAGCACACAATAACCAACATACATTGGGCTTAACAAAACCACTACAGTAACAAAAACACCAGCACGTAATCTTTCCAGAGCCAAAATGAAAACGCCAAATCACTTAGAAGTATCAAGGGATTTAAAATGACTAAAATACAAGTCATTGGATAGATGGTACATTGCTCTCTCAAAACACAGGATTAAAAAGGAAACTCTGTATGTGGTATTGCATCGCTTAACATACATTCTAGTCCAAATCTCACCCCAGAGAAAACTAAAAATAAGTTAACATTTACATACAAATATATTTTTAATAAAGCCTAGAACTATGGCAGCATTATACAGCATATTATTATAGAATAATATGTGATCATTGCTACAATATCTTTATCATCACTGTTATCCTGTATCTCCTGGAATCATGGAAGGAGCACTAAAGAAAGCACTAGTATTTGGTAATAGATGCCCACAGACTAAGGTCACATGAAGATGCAAACCAATTCAGATCAGATCTTTTGCCAATAATTGTGAAAAAGATCAGAATTGGGTTGCCTGTGTAAATGCAGCCAGAATGTTCCCTATCACATCAATGCATCTCACACACACACTCCTGTACTTGTCAGGTATTGTGAAGGCAGGTGGTAAGGCAATAGAGTGTGATCCACGGTACATGACTGTGTGGGGGAGAGAAAGAGTGTGTGTATGCGTTGTGATTAGTATGAACATGTGTACAAGGTTAGCGCAGTCTGACCCAGTGTGTGTGTGCACAGTCTGACCCACTATGTGAGAGTGTGTTTGTTTAAATATAGGGATTCACAGTCCAAACCAACGGTCCATGAGTGTATGTTATACCGTATTCATGTGCGTGTATGCCGTTACCCAGTCCCTGTTACTCGTCTCTCTCAAGCTCAGAGGTCTGTTTAATCTGGCGTGTGTGTACCAGTGCTCCCCCCAAGGCTGCATGGAGATCTGACCCCCCCATGTCCAAGAAGGGCTCCAGCTCACCCTCCCTGGACTCCGCTGCCCCTCCAGTACCTCCTACCCCCAGGGCTCTCCTTCTCCTCCTCAGGTCCATGTCTCCTTGGTCCCTGGCCTTCTCCTTCTCGTGGATCACCTGGGGCTGGGCTTCCACAAAATCCCTGGAGTCTGACTGGGCGGCTGCCCTCTCCTTCAGGTCCCGTCCACTCTTCACAGCCCCTAGTTCTCCTGGTTCACCAGGTCCTGGCCCAGCTACAGCCAGAGCCTCCCCCCTCTTCCTCCCCTCTTCGCTCTCTCCATCACCTCTCTCTCAGTCTTTTCCTTCTCCCACTGGATCCTCTCTTGCTCTGCTTTCTCCTTATCCACCTTCTCCCTCTCTGCTCGCTCCTTTCCCAGCCTCTCTTTCTCCGCTCTCTCCTTCTTTACTTGGTCTTTTTCCATCTCCTGCTCTCTCACCAGTTTCCCTCTCCTCTCCCTGTCTAACCGTTCCTTCTCCACTCTCGCCTGCACCTCTCTATTGATCCTCTCCTCCTCCAGTGTCTCTTTCTCCATCCTCTCCTTGTCCTTGTCTACTACTGCCTCTACCAATCCTTTCCCTGGCCGGTCCTCTGCTTTAGCAGGTGGTGGTTGCTCCTTTCTGTGTTTGGGCTGGTCTGGTTCTAGCTTCACCCCCTCTGCCACCTTCTGACCCAGCGGTACCCCTCTAGCTCCCAGCTCCCTCTCCTTAGGGGCCTCCAACGCTGCCCCTGCCACAATTGTCTTAGGGACTTCCTGGACTACTTCCTTGGGGATCACGGGGAGAACCACTTTGACGACCTGCTCTTCTGCACTCTTCTCCACAGGGAGGACCTCATTCTGGGGCTGGACGTGAGGCTCGGCCCCTCCAGCCTGTAGAGCTCCTGCTCCTTTGAGCTCCTTGGCATCTGAGGCCAGGGCAGGGCCATCTTGATCTGAGTCTTTGGGCTTGGATGCTCCCCCCTCCTCCTGTACTCCCTTCTCTGCATCAGCCTCTGGAGCTCCATCTGATGTAACACAAGATACAAATATCATTATTTACTTTCCCTTTAACTGACCTAACATTTCAATTACTCATACTCAGCACTTAGACATGCATCAGAATATAAACTTAGAGCATGTACGAGAGTGCACACACTGAGTATGTGTGTGTGTGTGTGTACACACACCTGTCTTTTTGGGGTGCATCTCCTGGTGTTGTTCCTGTATGACAGCCAGTAGTTTCTCCTGCTGGTCCAACAGTCTCTTCTGCTGCTCCTGCTGCTCCTTTATAACCTGCAGCAGAACGGCATGGTCCAACTGACCCTCTACATGGGGGGAGACAGGATTAGAACATACCAAAACACACACAGGGGGAGTCAATTAGAGGGGTTGGAATGTACCAAATGAAATGGCACAGCGATGGGGTGAAGTTCATAAATCATACAGTGCATTCAGAAAGTATTCAGACAACTTCCATTTTTCATATTTTGTGATGTTACAGCCATATTATAAAATGTATTAAATCATCCTCATCGGCAGACTCGACAGCCTTTGTTTCTCAAATGATTGCCTCGCCTGGTTCACCAACTACTTCTCAGATAGAGTTCAGTGTGTCAAATCGGAGGGCCTGTTGTCCGGGCCTCTGGCAGTCTCTATGGGGGTGCCACAGGGTTCAATTCTTGGACCGACTATCTTCTCTGTATACATCAATGATGTCGCTCTTGCTAATGGTGAGTCTGTATACTTCTGGCCCTTCTTTGGACACTGTTAACAACCCTCCAGGCAAGCTTCAATGCCATACAACTCTTCTTCCGTGGCCTCTTAAATACAAGTAAAACTAAATGCATGCTCTTCAACCGATCGCTGCCTGCACCTGCCCAACATCACTACTCTGGACGGCTCTGACTTAGAATACATGGACAACTACCTAGGTGTCTGTCTGGTTAGACTGTAAACACTCCTTCCAGACCCACATCAAACATATCCAATCCAAAGTTAAATCTGGAATTGGCTTCCTATTTCGCAACAAAGCATCATTCACTCATGCTGCCAAACATACCCTTGTAAAACTGACCATCCTACCAATCCTCGACTTCGGCGATGTCTTTTACAAAATAGCTTCCGATACCCTACTCAACAAATTGGATGCAGTCTATCACAGTGCCATCCGTTTTGTCACCAAAGCCCCATATACTACCCACCATTGCGACCTGTACGCTCTCGTTGGCTGGCCCTCGCTTCATACTCGTCGACAAACCCACAGGCTCCATGTCATCTACAAGACCCTGCTAGGTAAAGTCCCCCCTTAGCTCTCTGGTCACCGTAACATCACCCACCTGTAGCACACGCTCAAGCAGCTATATCTCTGGTCACCCCCAAAACCAATTCTTTCTTTGGCCAACTCTCCTTCCAGTTCTCTGCTGCCAATGACTGGAACGAACTACAAAAATCTCTGAAACTGGAAACACTTATCTCCCTCACTAGCTTTAAGCACCAGCTGTCAGAGCAGATTACTGCACTTGTACATAGCCAATCTACAGTATAATTGAGCCCAAACAACTACCTCTCTCCCTACTGTATTTAATTTATTTATTTATTTTGCTCCTTTGCACCATTATTTATTATTGCACCTCCACCATTATTTTTATTTCTACTTTGCACATTCTTCCACTGCAAATCTACCATTCCAGTGTTTTACTTGCTATATTGTATTTACTTTGCCACCATGGCCTTTTTTTTGGCCTTTACCTCCTTTATCTCACCTCATTTGCTCACATCGTATATAGACTTGTTTCTACTGTATTATTGACTATGTTTGTTTTACTCCATGTGTAACTCTGTGTCGTTGTATGTGTCGAACTGCTTTGCTTTATCTTGGCCAGGTCGCAATTGTAAATGAGAACTTGTTCTCAACTTGCCTACCTGGTTAAATAAAGGTGAAAAAAAAATCTACATACAATACCCCATAATGACAAAGCGAATATCTTTAATAAACATTTTTTTCAAAAGTATTAAAAATAAATTATTCAGACCCTTTGCTATGAGACTTGAAATGGAGCTCAGATGCATCCCGTTTCCATTGATCATCCTTGAGATGTTTCTACAATTTGATTGGAGTCAACCTGTGATATATTCAATTGTTTGGACATGATTTGGAAAGTCCCAGTTGACAGTGCATGTCAGAGCAAAAACCAAGCCATTATGTTGAGGGAATTGTCCGTAGAGCTCCGTGACCGGATTGTGACGAGGCACACCTGGGGAAGGCGACGAAAAAAAATGTCTGCAGCATTGAAGGTCCCCAAGAACACAGTGGCCTCCATCATTCTTAAAAATGGAGGAAATTTGAAACCACCAAAATTCTTCCTAGAGCTGGCCGCCCAGTCAAACTCCCTTGGTCAGGGAGGTGACCAAGGACCCGATGGTCACTCTGATAGAGCTCCTGGAGTTCCTCTGTGGAGATGGGAGAACCTTCCAGAAGGACAACCATCTCTGCAGCACTCCACTAATCAGGCCTTTATGGTTGAGTGGCCAGACGGAAGCCACTCAGTAAAAGGCACATGACAGCCCACTTGAAGTTTTACAAAAGGCACCTACAGACTCAGACCATGAGAAACAAGATTCTCTGGTCTGATGAAACCAAGATTGAATTATTTGGCATGAATGCAAAGCGTCACGTCTGGAGGAAACCTGGCACCATCCCTACAGTGAAACATGGTGGTAGCAGCATCATGCTGTGGGGATGTTTTTCAACAGCAGGGACTGGGAGACTAGTCAGGATTGAGGGAAAGATGAAATGAGCAAAGTACAGAGAGATCCTTGATGAAAACCTGCTCCAGAGCGCTCAGCACCTCAGACTGGGGCGAAGGTTCACCTAACAGGACAACAACCCTAAGCACACAGCCAAGACAATGCAGGAGTGGCTTTGGGGCAAGTCTCTGAGCCCAGGAAATAGATAGAAATAGATGTGCAGCAACGCTCCCCATCCAACCTGACAGAGCTTGAGAGGATCTGCAGAGAGGAATGGGAGAAATTCCCCAAATACAGGTACGCCAAGCTTGTAGCATCATACCCAAGAAGACTCAAGACTGTAATCGCTGCCAAAGGTGTGTCAACAAAGTACAGAGTAAAGGGTCTGAATACTTATGTAAATGTGATCCGTTTTTTAAAAATTATTTGGCAAAAATTGACAAACCTGTTTTTGCTTTCTTATTATGGGGTACTGTGTGTAGATAAATGAAGAAAAATAAACAATTGAATACATGTTAGAAGGCTGTAACAAAAAATGTGCAAAAAGTCAAGGGGTCTGAATACTTTCCGAATGCACTGTATATTGAGCAGTATTGGTATCTACATCTGAGGGAGAAGGAGCATTCGATTTATCCAAACAAACAGCATAGGGATGTGTTTATGGGTGGGAGGCTGGAGGAGGGATAACTCAGTCAAACTAATGGTTGCTACAAACAAGATGTGAGCAGTTTAGGCAAGGTGGGGGGGGGGGTACTGTGTGAGAGGGCGTGAGGTGGGTTAGGACTTGGGGATTATGGCCATGTGGGTTGGGGGGGGGCAGAACTAGAAAATATTACTAAACTGGGTACTACGCTCTTATCTCCAGACTTCATTAGTTGATTGAATGACTAGATGTGAATACAGTAGGAGAGAGGAGTTCATACCTGCAACCATCTTTTTTATCACTGTGACAGGAGCCCGGCAGAGGAAAAGAAAAGGAGCGAGAAAGAGAGAAAAGAAAGAGTGAGTCAGCAGAGAGATGAGTGTGAATCAGGACAAAGAGCGAGAAAGTAACGAGAGAATCACACTTCAAAAACAACCAGGCAAAAGCTTGTTGCCAAAGACACACTTGAGATGGAAAGCGAGAATAGAGATAGACAGAGATAGAGAGAGACGCAGACAGACAAAGAGGTGGTACAAGTCAGAGTAAGAGAAAGAATACAGACATAGCATGGAATGGTACAACTGAAGTGGGAAGTTTACATACACTGAGGTTGGAGTCATTACAACTCGTTTTTTAACCACTCCACGCATTTCTTGTTAACAAACTATAGTTTTGGCAAGTCGGTTAAGACATCCACTTTGTGCATGACAGGAGTCATTTTTCCAACAGATTATTTCACTTATAATTCACTGTATCACTATTCCAGTGGGTCAGAAGATTACATACACTAAGTTGACTGTGCCTTCAAACAGCTTGGAAAATTCCAGAAAATGTCATGGCTTTAGAGGCTTCTGGTTCATCCTTGGGAGCGATTTCCAAATGCCTGAAGGTGCCAATGTCATCTGTACAAACAATAGTACGCAAGTATAAACACCATGGCACCACACAGCCGTCATACCGCTCAGGAAGGAGATGTGTTCTGATGAACATACTTTGGTGCGAAAAGTGCAAATCAATCCCAGAACAGCAGCAAAGGACCTTGTGAAGATGCTGGATGAAACAGGTACAAAAGTATCTATATCCACAGTAAAATTAGTTCTATATCAACCTAAGCTGAAAGGCCGCTCAGCAAGGAAGAAGCCACTGCTCCAAAATCTGGATAAAAAAATCCAGACTACGGTTTGAAACTGCATATGGGGAGAAAGATTGTACTTTTTGGAGAAATGTCCTCTGGTCTGATGAAACAAAAATAGAACTGTTTGGCCATAATGACCATTGTTATGTTTGGACTAAAAAGGGGGAGGCTTGCAAGCCAAAGAACACCATCCCAACCGTGGCAGCATCATGTTGAGGGGGTGCTTTACTGCAGGAGGGACTTGTGCACTTCACAAAATAGATGGCTTCATGAGCAAGGAAAATTATGTGGATATATTGAAGCAACATATGAAGACATCAGTCAGGAAGTTAAAGCTTGGTCGCAAATGGGTCTTCCAACTGGACAATGACCCCAAGCATACTTTCAAAGTTGTGGTAAAATGTCTTAAAGACAACAAAGTCAAGGTATTGGAGGGGCCATCAGAAAGCCCGGACCTCAATCCCATAGAAAATTTGTGGGCAGAACTGAAAAAGCCTGTGCGAGCAAGGAGGCCTACAAACCTGACTCAGTTACACCAGCTCTGTCAGGAGGAATGGGCCAGAATTCACCCAACCTATTGTGGGAGGCTTGTGGAAGGTTACCCGAAATGTTTGTCCCAAGTTAAACAATTTAAAGGCAATGCTACCAAATACTAATTGAGTGTATGTAAACCTCTGACCCACTGGAAATATGTTGAAAGAAAGAAATCATTCTCTCTACTATTATTTCACATTCTTAAAATAAAGTGGGAATTCTAACGGACCTAAAACAGGGCATTTTTAGGATTAAATGTCAGGAATTGTGAAAAACTGAGTTTAAATGTATTTGGTTAAGGTGTATGTAAACTTCCGACTTCACTGTATATCCACTATAACAAGAAATTTAAAAAATCCATCCATTCTGCCAGTCTATGAGCTGCTAACCCTGGTCCTTGGTCTGTACTTCAATGCTTTACTACTTCTTACTCTTCCACTTACCATCCATTTTGTCCTCTGCTCCTCCCTCCCTCTCTTCCTTTGCTTCTGGAGCAGCAGCCACCTCCGCTGCCCCAGGAACCACTGCTACAGGAACTGGGGCCGCCGGTTCACCTAAACCACAGTGGCAAAGGTCGGGTGACGTCAAACAACTACTGCCAATCAAATCCCTGAGCATCTGAGTTGATTGAATGTTCTGGATAAAGAACAGTCATACGCACGTTTCCCAGCAGCATCTGGGGCTTTGGCCGAATCCTCAACCAGCACCTGCTCAGCCACCATGTCCTTCACAGCAAGCACCTCTTTCACTGGGTCAAGTTTCTCCACTTCCTTTAGGGGCAGGACTTCTTGTTTCTTCCCCACGCCCGGGTCAGGCTTCTCCAGCACCTCATTGAACTGAGCCTCGGCCTCTTCCACTTCCTCCTTTTTCACTACCACTTCCTTCTTCTCTCCTCCCTCAGACTGCCCCTCTTCTCCTCCCTCTGCAGGTTGGTTCTTCTCCTCCTCCAGCTCGGCGTCGTTCTTCCTCTTCTCTATCTGGACCTCATCGTGAGGGATGGGCGGCTCGTGCCGATGGGCCTCCCCATCAGGTACCGCCACACCTGAAGGGAGGGAGGAGGGACACACACACACACAGGTATAACATGGGTTTTCAGGTGTTGCTGTAAATATTATTCCTGACTTTTTTTTAAAACCTAGAACTTATAGATTACTGGTTTTCTTGTATGTTGCAGTCTAGTGGATTTTGCTTGGTTCTAACAGGTTCTCCTAGGTTCTGAAACTTTCTCCCTAGTTCCATACCTGCATCGGGGCGGTCCAGCTGTACCTCCTTTTTCATGTCTGCTCCTGCTTGTTCAGGTCCTTTGATCTGGGGGGCCTCAGCCTTTTCCTGCCGTCTCTCCACTGGACGGTCTGGCTCTACTACAGCTGGGGCTTTAGGCCTCTCCACCAACACAGGCTTCACCTCAGGCTGTTTCACTGCCACTGGCTTCTCTACTGCTGGGAGGGAGAGAAATGAGAGAGAGAAAATGGAGTGCATTCGGAAAGTATTCAGACCCCTTGACTTTTTCCACATTTTGTTACGTTATTTTATAAATTTTATTCTGAAATTGATATAATCGTTGTCCCCCCTCATCAATCTGCACACAATATCCCATAAAAGACAAAGCAAAAACAGCTTTGGCAGCAATTACAGCCTCAAGTCTTCTTGGGTATGATGCTACAAGTTTGGGACACCTGTATTTGGGGAGTTTCTCCCATTCTTCTCTGCAGATCAAATCAGATTTTATTTGTCACATACACATGGTTAGCAATGTTAATGCGAGTGTAGCGAAATGCTTGTGCTTCAAGTTCCAACAATGCAGTAATAACCAAAGAGTAATCTAACCTAACAATTTCACCAAAGCTACCTTATACACAAGTGTAAAGAGATGAAGAATATGTACATAAAGATATATGAATGAGTGATGGTGAGAGCGGCATAGGCAAGATGCAGTAGATGGTATCGAGTACAGTATATACATATGAGATGTGTAATGTAGGCTATGTAAACATTATATTAAGTGGCATTGTTTAAAGTGGCTAGTGATACATTTTTTACATGTATGGCAGCAGCCACTCAATGTTAGTGGTGGTTGTTTAACAGTCTGATGGCCTTGAGATATAAGCTGTTTTTCAGTCTCTCGGTCCCTGCTTTGATGCACCTGTACTGGTCACCTTGCTCCGCTATCGCTTTCTGGATGATAGTGGGGTGAACAGGCAGTGGCTCGGGTGGTTGTTGTCCTTGATGATCTTTATGGCCTTCCTGTGACATCGGGTGGTGTAAGTGTCCTGGAGGGCAGGTAGTTTGCCCCCGGTGATGCGTTGTGCACACCTCACTACCCTCTGGAGAGCCTTACGGTTGTGGGCGGAGCAGTTGTCGTACCAGGCGGTGATACAGCTCGATAGGATGCTCTCGAAGTTTGTGAGTGCTTTTGGTGACAAGCCAAATTTCTTCAGCCCCCTGAGGTTGCGCCTTCTTCACCACGCTGTCTGTGTGGGTGGACCATTTCAGTTTGTCCGTGATGTGTACCCCGAGGAACTTAAAACTTTCTACCCTCTCCACTACTGTCCCGTCGATGTGGAAGGGGGGTGATCCCTCTGCTGTTTCCAGAAGTCCACGATCATCTCCTTTGTTTTGTTGACGTTGAGTGTGAGGTTATTTTCCTGACACCACACTCCGAGGGCCCTCCCCTCCTCCCTGTAGGCCGTCTCGTTGTTGTTGGTAATCAAGCCTACCACTGTAGTGGCATCTGCAAACTTGATGATTGAGTTGGAGGCGTGCATGGCCACGCAGTCGTGGGTGAACAGGGAGTACAGGAGAGGGCTCTGAACGCACCCCTGTGGGGCCCCAGTGTTGAGGATCAGCGGGGGGAGATGTTACCTACCCTCACCACCTAGGGGTGGCCCGTCCAGTACCCAGTTGCACAGGGTGGGGTCAAGACCCAGGGTCTCAAGCTTGATGACGAGTTTGGAGGGTACTATGGTGTTAAATGCTGAGCTGTAGTCGATGAACAGCATTCTCACATAGTTATTCCTCTTGTCCAGATGGGTTTGTGCAGTGTGGTTGCGATTGCGTCGTCTGTGGACCTATTGGGGCGGTAAGCAAATTGGAGTGGGTCTAGGGTGGAGGTGATATGGTCCTTGACTAGTCTCTCAAAGCACTTCATGATGACAGAAGTGAGTGCTACGGGGCGGTAGTCGTTTAGCTCAGTTACCATAGCTTTCTTGGGAACAGGAACAATGGTGGCCCTCTTGAAGCATGTGGGAACAGCAGACTGGGATAAGAATTGATTGAATATGTCAGAACCTCTCAAGCTCTGTCAGGTTGGATGGGGAAAGTCGATGCACAGCTATTTCCAGGTCTCTCCAGAGATGTTAGATCGGGTTCAAGTTCGGGCTCTGGCTGGGCCACTAAAGGACATTCAGAGACTTGTCCCGAAGCCATGCCTGCATTGTTTTGGCTGTGTGCGGAGGGTCGTTGTCCTATTGGAAGGTGAACATTCGCCCCATTCTGAGGTCCCTGAGCGCTCTGGAGCAGGTTTTCATCAAGGATCTCTCTGTACTGTGCTCCGTTCAACTTTCCCTTACTGGTCTCCTCACCCTGCTGTTGAAAAACATCCCCACAGCATGATGCTGCCACAACCATGCTTCACCGTAGGGATGGTGACAGGTTTCCTCCAGATCTGACACTTGGCATTCAGGCCAAAGAGTTCAATCTTGGTTTCATCTGACCAGAGAATCTTGTTTCTCATGGTCTAAGAGTCCTTTAGGTGCTTTTTGGTGGGCTGTCATGTACATTTTACTGAAGAGTGGCTTCCGTCTGGCCACTCTACCATAAAAGGTCTGATTAGTGGAGTGCTGCAGAGATGGTTGTCCTTCTGGAGCCCTGTCAGAATGACCATCGGATTCTTGGTCACCTCCCTGACCAAGGCCCTTCTCCCCCAATTGCTCAGTTTTGCCGGGTGGCCAGCTCTAGGAAGATAGTTCTAGGAAGATTCTTGGTGGTTCCAAACTTCTTCCATTTAAGAATGATGGAGGCCACTGTGTTCTTGGGGACCTTCAATGCTACAGATATTTTTTGGTACCCTTCCCCAGATCTGTGCCTCGACACAATCCTGTCACGGAGCTCTACAGACAATTCCTTTAACCTCATGCCTTGGTTTTTGCTCTGACAACTGTGGGACTTTCCAAATCATGACCAATCAATTGAATTTGTGTGGGAACTCCTTCATGAAGCTGGTTGAGCGAATGCCAAGAGTGTGCAAAGCTGTCGTCAAGGCAACGGGTGGCTACTTTGAAGAATCTAAAATATATTTGGATTGGATTAACACTTTTTTGGTTACTACATATGTGTTATGTCATAGTTTTGATGTCTTCACTATTATTCTACAATGTAGAAAATATATTCTTTTGTGTTTTTTTTTAGCCTTCAATGAGGTAGGTGTGTCCAAACTTGACTGGTACTGTATGTAAATAAGTTATCTTTTTTTTTAAATCAATTTGCAAAAATGTCTAAAAACCTGTTTTCGCTTAGTAAATATGGGGTATTGTGTGTAGATTGATGAGGAACATTTTTATTTAATCAATTTTAGAATAATACTGTAATGTACCAAAATGTGGAAAAAGTCAAGGGGTCTGAATACTTTCCTGAACGCACTGTATATACCAATATGTGTGAGTGTGAGATCCACTAGATGGCAGCAGAGATCTAAACTATAAAGAGATGCAGCACTAATGCTGACATAACTGCTACAGTACCGTCTAAGAGAGAGTCAGGAGAGAAAATTACAAGAGTGTACAGAGAGAGAGACCCATGCTTCTGTTCTACTGGCATCACTAATCTGCAATAAACAGGAAACAGGTGTGGAAGGAAGTGGGCGACTATCAGTCAGAGGGAGGGAGAGAGCGAGATAAAGAGTGATCGAAAGAGGAAAACGGAAGGCAGAGGATGGGGCTGTGTGAACTGTCCTTGCTCCTATGTGTGGAGCTCTTTCTAATTTTTACGATCCCCCTATTCTCCTCTTACCAAAACCCCTCAAGCCCCGAACCCCAGCCCTCCTGTCTCACTCATCTCTCCCCTCATTTCCTCTGTCTGTACCTCTCAACCCCTCCCTCCATGCCACCTCCATTTGATACCACTGTTACAGGAAAGAGCTAGCAGGCATTTCAACTGCCCAGGAAAGGGGGAAGAGGAGAGGGAGTAGGTGAGGGGGAAAGAGGGAGAAGGAAAGGGGGAGAGAGTGGGGGGATAAGGGGAAGATGGGAAACCACTGGAGTTTGAAGGGCATCATTCTGGCTCCATCAATGTCAAACGCTGCTTCTCTTCGATATTATCAAGTGGTTATCCTCTACCCCCGTCTGTCAGTCTGTCTAGCTGTCTGTCAGTCAAAAACCCAATATATTCCCCCTTTTATCTGCGGTTCCATATTTCTTTGTTTTAAGATTGCTTTCACCTTTCGGCTCTTGCTCCCTATACTCTCACTTTTCTGCACCTCTCTCTCTAACAATGACATCAAAATGTGAACTTTGGAGTTTTGAACATTGCCGATTTGGAACGGATTAGAATAGAATAACAAAGAACAGAATAGAATGGAAAGTTGACTCGGCGATGGAACATGGCCTGTGGCTATAATAGTAATATGTGGGCTGTACCGTTCCGTATATCAGGAACATCAGGAAGGACCCCAAAGATGGCACTCTTGACCGATGCAGGGGGAGGAGGGGCCTGCTTGGGGGTGGAGTCACTGACTGAGATTGACAACGTGGTAAGGGTGCTGACCAGCAGGATGCCTAACCCCACCCATAACACCAGCTATAGAAGGAGAGAGAGAAAGATTATATAATAATAAAATATACCATTTAGCAGACGCTTATCCAAAGGTGTGTATACATTTTACATATGGGTGGTCCCAGGAATCAAACACACTATCCTGTTGTTGCAAGCGCCATGGTCTATCAACTGAGCTACAGAAGACCACCAGAGACAGAGAAAGAGAGAGAATGAAAGAGAGAGAGCAAGAGAGGGATGTTGGTCAGTGATGGGGTTAGTAGGGATAGTGTGTGTGTGTGTGTGTGGTACCTGTGCAGTGAGTCCATTCTTCTGTATCTTTCTGTAGATGAGTGCGGGGCAAATGAAGCAGATGAGGGAGCCCATGGTGGCTCCAGTCAGTCCCAGGATGGTCTCCACTACAGACATAAGAACATAGAGAAACATTTAGTTACACACACACAATCCCTTGGTTGGCTAAAGCGACATACTCTAGCTGACAGTGTACCACGTAGGTCTGTGCGTCAGCCAGGCTAACAGTCCTCATCCTCCTCATCCGCTCTCATCTTTCTCTTCACTTCTTCCTGCACCTCCACACCATACATACAGTACAGGGACAGGGCTTAGCCTTCCTGTTCAATCAGAAGTCAGTATCTCCATATCATCTTTCAACCCATCTTGCCCATGGCCCTGTCCCAAATGAAGCACAAACATACACCCCCCTGATCTAATCTAGTACAAGCTTCACTTACAGAACCTGTGTTTCAAGCCAGTACCAGTGCCATCCTCCTCCCGACCCAACCCCTCCCTCCCCTGGGCAGGTCTGTCTGGGCGCTGGGCCCAGGCCCCATCTCTCATCCTGGGAACCCAGGCTATATTGTGTCCCTCAGATTTAGTGTCTGTTCCCCCTGGAGTCCCTCCTCCCCCTTCCTCTCTATTAGCCTGATTAGATACACACACCCCAGCCAAACACAGCAGTGTGTGTGTGTGTGTGTGTGTGTGTGTGTGTGTGTGTGTGTGTGTGTGTGTGTGTGTGTGTGTGTGTGTGTGTGTGTGTGTGTGTGTGTGTGTGTGTGTGTGTGTGTGTGTGTGTGTGTGTGTGTCCCTACCCAAACACAGCCCTAACAAATAGCCTTACCAAACAAGATGAATAAAACATTCAAACTCACCCCAACCTTCACATCTAGATCATTATTACAGCACACAGACAACTAACGGAGACCACTAAAGAACAAATGTGTGCTGTGGGGGTCTATGAGCCAGAGGGGGTGTGTGTGTGGGGAAGGGAGAATAATAGCGCTATCTTCCTGTCTGTTCGTCCAGAGGAGATAAAAGTAGAGGTGTGATTTAAGGAGTGTGTTAAGAGTGTGACAGTCACTGAGTCATAAACTCATATTCAAACACGTCGTAAAAAGCTTGAGTTACAACACACACATAAAACAACACATGCATCATAAAGGCCTGCGGACATACAAACATAAGAACACACGAACAGTCGCGCACACACACACACGTGAACACACACGTGAACACACACGTGAATGCCCGCCTGCACCACACGCACATACAAACACACACCATTGGGGATGAGGATGCCTCCCAGCATGGTTCCGAAGACGATGGCAAGGGTGATCATCTTAAAACGAAGTGGAGGCATGTACCCCCCTGCAGCAAACGTCCCGTCCTTCTGCTGGGGGACAAAAAGACTCATTCTAACAGTATTCTACAGTAAAGCTCTTCTGGTTAGGGAATGATCATTTCTTATTACTGTTTACTGTGTGTGTTAACCTTCATTTGTGTATAGATTCACCTGTTGTTCGAACAGCATGGTGTTGATGGCCTGTCTACAGGGCAGTATCATCATGGGGAAGCCCACAGCCACTGACATCATGAAGCCCACCCGGATCATCTCTGTCACCAGGTTAGAAGGGAAGTTCATCAGAACGTTACCGGCTATGTCGTCCGTGAAACTGACGTAACCAAAGAAGCCCACCTAGAGAGGATGAGAGGAGGAATAGAGGAATGAAGGAGGGAAGAGGGGAAAATCACAGTGATAAATTCAAAAGCCACGCGCACACACACACACACACACCTAAACCATCATGCAGTATAGAACGATGTACTATGCGGTGAAGACATCGAGACAGGAAGTGACATCAGCGTGCACCACTCACCGTGATGTAGAAGGTGGTGACGACATTGAGGGAGGTGGTGAAGATGGTGCTCATGCGTTTGATGGAGGGCTCGTCCAGACTGTCGTAGGTAGGCAACACCTGCCTGTAAACAAACAACCAGCACACAAACTACAGCTGCCACATCAGACAGGACTAGACAGGTCAAATTTCAGGGCAAACTTTGTGCTCTACTAGAAAAAGCTAAAGTTTTAGTACAAACTTTGTAGTCTGGTCTCCTCTCTCTAAAGACACAACAGCCGTCAACATCAACTGGGGATAATTCAATGTTTTGGGGTTTTTAAAGATCATAATCAAATCAAAATCAAATTTGTATATTTGAATCAAAGAATACGATATTGGTCGAGGCAAATTGGTCATGAGAGGGTAAAAAGGTTTATCTGTCGGTTTAGAGCTCTACTCATTATATAGATGGTGAGATTGAACAGCGAGGATCAGCATTGGTATCATATTAGATTAACACACAGGGAGAGAAAAACAGCTCATTTCACAAAAAGGCAGTTGTGGTTTCCGCACAGTGTGTGTGCGACACCGTGTGTGCATGTGCATGTTCGTGCGATGCCATGCACAAGTGTGTGTGTGTGTGTGTGTGTGTGTGTGTGTGAGAATGAGAGTGGGTGAGGCTGTCTGTCAGTCAGGGAGGGGTGCAGTAAAGTGCTGGTTATTATCTCTGAGAAACAAAGAAGCGACAGAACGGGCTGTCTGTCATCAAGCAGCGCTGTAAAAGAACAGGCCAGCAGCACATTAGCAGAGGAATCTACAGGCCTTCTATATAACAGCTAGTGTTCGACGAGGGTTAGAGCATTATAACCTTTCTTGGTCGTCTTTTTTGCACTCACTTTTGTGTGTGTGTGTGTGTGGGAAAGAGGGAGAGAGAAAGAGAGCATACAGTTACCATGTCTCTCTACCGCATTCTCTCACTCTTTCTGGTTTTTATGGGTGTACAGCACTGTCCCACGGTGCTTTTCCTTGACGCCTGTTTAAACTCAGGAACTATTCCAACTTATAGCTGAGCTCAAATAAAACAGCTTACTGGAACGAGACCTCAAACCTGTAGAGTACTGTACATTCAATATACCTCATTCCAATGTTTTTTCATCCTATTTATAGTTTACAACCATCTGTAAAATAGTCCAATGTATGCTTTCTTATTTCGGTTTACACGACTGGAAAACAGCGTACAATAGCTATTTATTTGAAATACTTCTTGAAGTCAAACTGAAACTAACACTCCAGCATGTTTGGGTAGAGAGACAGACATGGTCTTCATATTGCTTATCTAGTTTGTTTGACTCCACAGCAGTATCACAGAGGGACATTTTCATTAGTGTTTGTCTTTTCTATGACTGCACAGTTTCATAACTCTATCGTCTTGGCCTGGTTAATGGTGATATTAAGTCATGTTATAAATGAACGTAAACAGCTTTAATAAAAGGTAATAAAAAGTGTATGTGTTGAAAGCTGTTTAATCAGTGTGTGAATACATTAGATGGCAGCCGTCCATTGGTCTGATTAGCGGTTTGGCTGAAGCAGCATGGAGTCGAGCAGCGCTCCGCTCTCTGTCAGACCACTGGCCAACAGAGGGCACTGCCAAATAACATTCATCACCGCTAGAGTGTGACACACACACACACACACACACACTAGGACAGGCCAGTGCGTGCGTGCGTACACACACACACACACACACGAGTGTATTGTTACCTCAGTGGGATAATTATTCTTGTTCCAGTCTCAGCACCAGTCAGCCTCTCCACCCCCCCCCCCCCAAAAAAAACTCACCCAATAAACCTTACCCAATCACCTCCAAAAAACTCCCTTAAGACACTTCATCCATGCAAACCGTAAGCGTATGTACCAGTCAAACCCAAAATCCAAACACACAACCCAGTCCAACCCCAAACACACCCCTAACCCCCCCACCCACCCAAAACCCTTCCCCTTTCATCCCAGGCACCATGGCAATGACAGAAGAGAGGAGGCAGTGACAGAACATGCAGATGGAGGTGAAGATGGAGGGAGGGATGGATGGATGGGTGGGTGGGTGGATTATGCTGTTGAATTCCATACTGTTACTGTCACTTGTCCACTCAAGCTTAACATTGTCGTCATCTTTGGTCTACCCAGATGCCTTTAGAGAGTTCCTCAATGAACTTGACACCTTGATAAGCTAATTTCCTGAACATGGCTCACAGCTCTTCATACTGGGTGACTTCAACCTCCCGTCTGCCTTAAATAATTTATTTCCACCTCTTTCTTTCCCCTCCTTGCCTCTTTTGACCTCTCTTCCCCAGTCCCCTCCCACTCATAAGGCAGGAAATATGCTTGACATCTTTACTAGAGGCTTTTTACCTACTAATCTCACTGCAACCACCCTCCAGGTCTCTGATCACTAATATGTTTCCTTTTCGGTCTCCATTTCCTCCAACCCTACCCACTCAGCCCCTACCCAGATGGTTGTGTGCCGTTGCCATCTTCTCCCTCCTCTTCAATCCTATCATCTCCCCCTTCTGCTAAATCCTCCCTCCTGCCTCCTGATTCTGCCTCTTCAACTCTACTCTCCATCCTATGACTCGCACAATCCCCTTCCCTCCTGCCCCTTGGCTGAGTGACTCATTGCGAGCTTACAGAACAGGATTGCGGGCATGGAGGAAGCTAAACTACTGGAGACCCTATCATCCTTTCACTCCCTCCTGTCTATCTTCTCTTCCTCTGTATCCACTTTCTATCACTCTAAATTTCAAGCTTCTACCTCTACCCCTAGGAAACTCTTACACCTTCTCCTCCCTCCTTAATCCTCCACCCATCCCCCTCTGTGGACGACTTTGCCAACCACTTTGAAAAGAAGGTTGACGACATACGCTCCTCATTCACTCAGCCTATTGATCCCACTGACCCCACTCACACAGAACTACCCTACACCTTGACCTCCATCTCCCCTCTAATCCTGCAACTGGTGAGGTCCGGCCACCCGACAACCTGCCTGTTTGACCCCATTCCCCCTCCCTTCTCTAGACCTTCTCCGGAGACCTCCTCCCATTCCTCACTTCCCCCATCCCTGACCACTGGCGGGCCGAGCATATCGATGGGGCTGCAGTGGAGCGGGTCGAGAGCTTCAAGTTCCTCAGTATCCACTTTCTAAGGATCTATCATGGTCCAAACACACACCAAAACAAAGACGGGAAGAGGGAACAACAATGCCTCTTTCCTCTCGAGAGGCTGAAAAGGTTTGGCATGGGCTGTCAGATCCTCAAAAAGTTCTACAGCTGCACCATTGAGAGCATCTTACCTGGCTGCATCAACACATGATATGGCAACTGCTTGGCATCGGGCTGCAAGGCGCTAAAGAGCGTAGTGCGTACGGCCCAGTACATCACTGGGGCCGAGCTCCCTGCCATCAAGAACCTCTATACCAGGTGGAGTCAGAGGAAGGGCCAAAAATATTGTCATAGACTCTTCTCTCTGCGACCGCATGGCAAGCGGAACCGATGTACCAAGTCTGGAACCAATAGGACCCTGAACAGCATCTACGCTAAAGAAATAAAACTGGTAAACTGTTAGTTAAATAGTTAACCAAAGAGCTACCCAAACTATCTGAATTGACCCTTTTTGCAAGTCTTTTTTTTTTGGACTCTTCACATACACTGCTGCTACTGTTTAATACCTATCACGTTGCATAGTCACTTTATTCATAGGTTATATGTACATATCTACCTCAATTACCTCGTACCCCTGCACATCGACTTGGTACTTGTACCCCATGTACACTGCATGACCAAAAGTATGTAGACACCTGCTCATCGAACATCTCATTCCAAAATCATGAGCATTAATATGACTTAGTCTCCCCTTTGCTGCTATAACAACCTAAACTCTTCTGGGAAGGCTTTCCACTAGATGTTGGAACATTGCTGCAGGGACTTGTTTGTGCTCAGCCACACGAGCATTAGTGCGGTGAGACACTGATGTTGGGCAATTAGGCCTGGCTCGCAGTCGGTATTCCAAATCATCCTAAAGGTGTTTGATGGGGTTGAGGTCAGAGATATGTGCAGGCCAGTCATGTTGTTCTACACCGATCTTGACAAAGCATTTCTGTATGGCTCTTGCTTTGTGCACAGGGCCATTGTCATGCTGAAACAGGAAAGGGCTTTCCCCAAACTGTTGCTAAAACTGAATCGTCTAGAATGAAATACAGCCCCAGAACATTAATTCTCCTCCACCAAACTTTACAGATGGCACTATGCATTCAGGCAGGTAGCGTTCTCCTGGCATCCGCCAAACCCAGATTCGTCCATCGGACTTGCCAGATGGTGAAGCGCGATTCATCACCCCAGAAAAGGCATTTCCACTGCTCCACAGTCCAATAGCTTTACACCACTCCAGCCGACGCTTGGCATTGCGAATGGTTAACTATATATGCATTGAGCATGCCTGATGCTTTAAGCTCACTGTTTGATGAAATAAGACACAAATGACTCAAGAGGGAGTCAGAGATCAAGATAACAAGAATAAAATCAAACTGAACCTGTCCCGACCATCCTCTTCCCGCTCCTACTGGCTTTCGCCGATTCTGCCGTTACTCTCCTGAAGTTGTCGGTAACATGCTAAACAAGGAGTCGGCAACCTTTCTCATGTGTAATGCCGATTTATCTTACCATTTCTACCGATCTGTGTGCCAGTTATGGTTTTCATAGAACATTTTCGTAGGACACTTTCCTTTCGTTTATAATAACGTATTCGTATCTTAAAATCATTGTCATGTGGTTAAACAAAATTCTATCCAAATCTAAATGAAAATGATAAACTATGTAAAAATAGCCTAAAGCCAACAAATAAAAACATTGCAGCCTGCAGGTAGAAAATATCCTGATAAAAATAAATATCCGATAAATTGCAATGGCTACACATGGCCTGTCTGCAATAACCTTGAAACATTGGATCAACTATTAACTTGGGTCTGGCCTGAAGTTCATTGTACATTGAACATTGTATACAATTCTGGGCCCTCCAGAGTGTAAAACTTCTGTTTACTTGCTGTTTGAGGTGAAGAAAACATTATTTTGAGAAGCTCCACAGCTCATTAGTGGTGGTGCATTAAGCCAATCAGAAATACTACCACATCCCCAAATGGGCCCATTTTATATGCCTACATTTGCGAGCAGGCCAGGTAGCCTATAGGCCTTATTCTATGCGTAATCAGGTGCGCATCAACAGTGAAGAGGCAACTCCGGAATGCTGGCCTTCTAGGCAGATCTCTGAACAGTGTGTGTTATTTTGCCCATCTTAATCTTTTATTGGCCAGTCAGATTTGGCTTCTTCTTTGCAACTCTGCCTAGAAGGCCAGCATCCGAGAGTCGCCTCTTCACTGTTCACGTTGAGACTGGTGTTTTGCGGGTATTATTTAATGAAGCTGCCAGTTGAGAACTTGTGAGGCGTCTGTTTCTCAAACTAGACACTAATGTACTTGTCCTCTTGCTCAGTTGTGCACTGGGGCCTCCCACTCAATTTTCTATTCTGGTTCAGCCAGTTTGCGCTGTTCTGTGAAGGGAGTAGTACACGAGATATACGAGATCTTCAGTTTCTTGGCAATTTCTAGATGGAATAGCATTCATTTCTCAGAACAAGAATAGACTGATGAGTTTCAGAAGATAGGTCTTTGTTTCTAGCCATTTTGAGCCTGTAATCGAACCCACAAATGCTGATGCTAAAGATACTCAACTAGTCTAAGGCCAGTTTTATTGCTTCTTTAATCAGACCAACAGTTTTCAGCTGTGCTAACAATTGCAAAAGGGTTTTCTAATGATCAATTAGCCTGCTAAAATTATAAACTTAGATTAGCTAACAACGTGCCATTGGAACACAGGAGTGATGGTTGCTGATAATGGGCCTCTGTACGCCTATGTAGATATTACATTAAAAATATATATTACCTGCTGTCTCCAACTACAATAATCATTTACAACATTAACAATGTCTACACTGTATTTCTGATCAATTTGATGTTATTTTAATGGTCAAAAATGTGATTTTCTTTCAAAAACAATGACATTTCTATGTGACCCCAAACTTTTGAACGGTAGGGTATATATTTGCCTCTGCTTGACTAAAGAATATCTTGGGTCTACCAACAGCCGATCGACCAAACAATCGACTAGTCGAATAATTGGGGTCAATCCTACTTTATTGCAAAGTTATTGTTATTCATTGTGTATTTATTATTACTTTTCTATTGTCTCAATTTTCTTTCTCTCTGCATTGTTGGGAAGGGCCTGTAAGGATTTAACTATTAGTCTACACCTGTTGTTATACAAAACATGTGACAAATAACATTTTATTTGGCTTGTTCCCTCTTGACTTCAAAATGTTTGTTCCCCTCCTGAAGAAACCAACACTCAACCCCTCTGCCGTCAAAAACGACCTACCGGTATCCCTTGTTTCTTTTCATTCCAAAACACTTGAGCGTGCCGTCTCTGACCAACACTCTCACCAGCTATCTCAGAACGATCTTCTTGACCCTAACCAGTCAGGCTTCAAAACGGGTCATTCAACTGAGACTGCTCTCCTGTGTCACAGAGACTCTCCGCACTGCCAAAGCTAACTCTCTCCCTGTTCTCATCCTCCTAGATCTACCCTGCTGCCTTTCGACACTGTCAGGACTGGGCGTCTCAGGTTCTGCACTCTTGGATTGCATCCTACCTGACACGCCACTCCTATCACGTGACGAGGATCTTTGTCTGCACCACGGTCTCTCACAGGGCTCGGCTCTAGGCCGTCTCTTCTCTCTATATACCAAGTCACTCGGCTCTGTCATATCCTCACACGGTCCCTCCTATCATTTGTATGCAGATGACACTCAACTACTTTTCAACTTCCCCCCCTACTGAAACACAGGTAGCGAAACGCAGGTATCTCAGCTGGGATGTTGGCCCACCACCTCAAGCTCAAAAAGAAGGAGCTGCTCTTCCTCCCAGGGAAGGCCGGCTCGTTCAAAGACCTCTCCATCACGGTTGACAACTCCACGTGTCCCCTTCCCAGACCTCACACAAGAAGTGGCGCAGGTCCTTATCCAGACACTTGTCATCTCCTGTCTGGACTACTGTAACACGCTGTTGGCTGCGTTATCCGCTTGTGCCATCAAACCCCTGCAACCACTGCAGCCCACTTGGTGTTCAACCTTCCGAAGTTGTCCCGTGTCACCACGCTCCTCTGCACACTCCACTGGCTTCCAGTCAAAGCTCGCATCCACTACAAGACCATCGTACTTGCCTATGGAGCAGCTACCTTCAGGCTAGGCTCAAACCCCAACCCGAATATTCTGTTTTGCCACCTCTGGTCTCTTAGCCCTCCCACCCCTACAGTAGAGTAGCTCTTCTCTGTCCTGCCCCCCCCCCCATCTTCCAAAAACAATCTGAAACACTACCTCTTCAAAGAGTATCTTAAATAATCCCACAGCACCCTGCCTCGCACCACCCCTACCCCCCAAAATAATACAACAATTTATTGCCTTTCGGTTGTCCTATTTTAAGATGAATGCACAAACTGTAAGTCAGAGCGTCTCCTAAATGACTCAAATGTCAAATGTAGAGGAAGAAAATGCTCTCTTGGTCCATCTTTCGCTAGTTACATTATAGATCCTACTCTTTACTCCTCAAGATCTCCAATCAACATCTCGTCTCCAGGCTTCAACAGCCGGTATGCAAGCAGTGCTGTTGTGATAATAACATATTTTCCCAGGGCTAGAATGCCGTTCCTGGCAACCCATTATAAAACCCACACCGAAACAACATAATGCACTTTTGTTAGACAGATACAACTACAGCAGGCGACTGCGTCTAGAAGTAGAAGTACCTGGCAATAGAACAGGGAATGAAGTAGCCGATTGGTTAAGTGTGAAGCCGTGAAAGTGAAACAGCAAACTCCCAACAAAAATCCCCCACCCTAACTCTGTCTCTGTCACCTTGCAGACTAACCCTATAGCCTTTGTGTTGTCTGTATGAATGCAGGTAGTCATGCTCCATTCAGTACATTTATCAGTGTTCTACATGCAACAATAGCACATTTACAACATATTAGGAGCAGCATGAAAGAAAGACCACATGACTATCATGTCCATTCTACCCATTCTATTTCTGTCTATAGACTCTACATCCTGGTCATGTTCAATAGGCATGAAACAGGAAACTTTTGAAAACGTAATGGACAAGTTTAGGTATGTATTTTTTAATAAAGTGTCTCGGACTTCTTTTTGTGCCTAATGAACACAACCCATATCCTATCAAACTTTCAGGGACTGCGCAGGAGGGGCGGGAAGGGACTGGGAGGTACTTACGACTGACAGGCGAAGGCCATGCCACAGATAGGGAGGCAGCGAAAGACACCATCCCAGCGCACCAAACTGACCCGCCCCAGCCAAAAGCCACTGAGTAGCCCGTGTTTGAATGAGGACAGCACCATCTGAGGGAGGGAGGGGGGAGAGCAGGGGGGAATTATGGCTTGAACCAAAAGAAGAACAGGAGGATTGAAGAGGAGGAGAAAAGCCCATTCTGAAGGCCTGTCTGATCATGAGTGAAAGAATGAAGAAGGGAGGAACCGGAGAAAATGAATTTGAACACAACATTTAAAAAAACGAGACAGAATATGCCATGTTGATAAAAAAAGTCTCCTCCTGCCCAAATAAGGCTGTGACAATATCATCCTCTCGAACCTGTTAGACATTTACACATGCCCAATGCCCAACTTGTAGGGCTGCACATTTAATCGAATGGTAATCTAAATTGTGATATTGACATGCACAATATCCATATGACAAGAGGCTGCGTTATTTTGAAACAGTCATCTGTAAGGCCCGTATTTTTACTTTGGACTTATTGCTTAAATTGACAGAGTTCTCTCCGCCCCGTCACTCAGCCAGACAGTTTCTCGTGCTTGAGATTCACTATGCATGCATCGCCCAAACAGCATGCAGTCAACAGATTTTTCCCAAACAAGAACACAACTTTCCACCTTACTTCTTAATATAAATCCACATATTTTCTATATTATACTATTTGTTAGTGTAACTTGCTCTTAGTTGTCCTTAGGAAACTGCAAATATGCCTAAAGGTTTCCTGTTAGCTCCTAATGCTAATCCACTTGTTCTTAATGAGAGACAGCTTGTTCTTAATCAGAGAGGAAAAGGTGAAGAACATTCTAAAATCTTTGTATGAATGTACCTATCCATTTAAATCTAATTAGGTTCCCATGGGAAAGACTGACCAACACTTTGGTTCCTGCTCTGTTACAACCATCTCCTCCCTTACTTTTAATTTGTTGTCATGCGAAACAGAACTGATTTCCAAGTGCCAACTGTATTCCAACCATAAAATTAAAATCATTATTCAAATTCTATGATTCCAACAGTTTAACCAAGTGTTTTGATCAATAATCGCCTGTAAAATAGCAATATTTGGTACAAAAATAGCAATTTGATTTTTACTAATTTTGTGCAGCCCAACCAACTAAAATGCAGAATTTAAAGACTGATCAAGAAAATAAATAAATATTTCTGAGGGGCAGATGTTTTGATCGGTACGGCATTTACTGTCTGTAGTTGATTCCCATATCCAGCTCCAGAGGACCAGAGAAAGAGAGCTCCATGAGCATCCTCCACATCAGAGGATGGCAGTTTGGGGGGACAAGGGTTGAGCATTCAATAATTGTGCACCCCCTTTCCTCCAAACCATAGACACACAAACAACCTAAAGACAAACAAAAATGAATTTGAAGAGGGGAGAGGAAATGGAAATGCGAGGATTGGATTGGAGATTGAGAGGGAGGATGCTATTACTTTTAGGAGGTGGTAGGTGGGTTGGGGATTGAATTTTGTCCCCTTTAGCGTCGGAGTTGATACCTTCTCCCAGGTCGGAGTTCAAGGATTGTTTCGTTTCCATGGTTACTTACGGGTGACAGCAGAAGGTGGTGGCGATAATGGGCAGGCACTGTATGACGCCCCTGACCCGCCACAGGTGTACACGCTCGAACCAGGAGCCTGAGATCAGGCCGTAACGCAGAGAAGACATGACTATCTACAGCAGCCAGCCAGACAGCAGTCAGCAGCAACACAGGAGAGGAGAGAAACAGTCACAAGGGAGAGGAAGGTAGAGAGAATCGTAAAGGAGGTGTCAGAAAGGAAGGGGGGGGGGGTCAGGAACGGCAGTGATAGAGAAAGAAGTAGGAGAGGAAGGGAGATACATCAGTTAGAGGGTTAGTGGTCTGGACCAAGGTGGGTGGAGGTCAGGGCCAGGACTGGTTCTAATCCCAGACACACAGTGGTGTTCAGTAGAGATGTCATGGTTTTACTACAGGAGGTTGGGGCAGAGCACAGGATAGCACAAAGAGGCTACACTATACTACAGTAGCAGTACTAAAGGCTAACTGTGTAAGCAGTGCAAATACTACAGAAACTCACAGAGCCATCGACAATAACATCAATATCAATACATTTTCGCAATAGGGTCAAAGAAAAGGCAAGGGAGTCACAGTGTCAACAGTCATTATTCTATCAGTGTGAAACAGGAATTAGAAACACATATCATCATGATAGAAGAGACATAATTCTTTGTAAAAACCTATCGAGTAAAATGTATATTAGCAAAACTCTTAACATTTACCCATCTGAGTATGGCCCTCTTACACCTGCTGCAGGCAGCCCTGTACCCCTTCCCCTACCCGTGTGGTTTTGGTCTCACCGTGAACATGAAGAACGTGTAAAACATGAGGGCCATGGCAGAGAAGGACTGGATGGATGACATCAGGTTCCTCTGCAGACTGAGAGGCAGCACGATGAACAGAGACACCGTGATCAGCAGCAGCACACGGAAACCAAACGACACCTGCGGAGGGCGAGAAAGACACAATCTCTAACCAATCATACCACGCTAAAAACAATCAGTTAGAACAAATCAGCAACAGTACAAGGAAACCAAGTGTTGTGCAAAAAGTACCTTTTGAGTTGTCGAGACAACACGACACATTCATTCAATCATTTGAAGAAGAACAATCCCCTGTTTTATGAAGATTGAGCCATAGCCAGCCACCTACAGTGCATTCTGAAAGTATTCAGACCCCTTGACTTTTTCCACATTTTGTTACATTACAGCCTGATTCTAAAATGGATCAAATTGTTTCCCCCCCTCCCCTCATCAATCTACACACAATACCCCATATCGACAAAGCAAAAACAGGTTTTTAGAAATGTTACCAAACGTATTTAAAAAAATACAAAATTTAAATATCATATTTACACAAGTATTCAGACCCTTTACGCAGTACTTTGTTGAAGCATCTTTGGCAGCGATTACAGCCTCTAGTCTTCTTGGGAATGACGCTACAGGCTTGGCACAACTATTTAAGAAGTTTCTCCCATTCTTCTCTGCAGATCCTCTCAAGCTGACAGGTTGGATGGGGAGTGTTGCTACAAAGCTATTTTCATGTCTCTCCAGAGATGTTCGATCAGGTTCAAGTCCGGGTTCTGGCTGGGCCACTCAAGGACATTCAGATACTTGTCCGAAAGGCCACTCCTGCGTTGGCTTGGCTGTGTGCTTAGGGTCGTTGTCCTGTTGGAAGGTGAACCTTCACCCCAGCCTGAGGTCCTGAGTACTCTGGAGCAGGTTTTCATCAAGGATCTCTCCATACTTTACTCCGTTAATCTTTCTCTTGATCCTGACTAGTCTTCCAGTCCCTGCCGCTGAAAAACATCGACAGCATGATGCTGCCACCACCATGCTTCACTGTAGGGATGGAGCCAGGTTTCCTCCAGACATGATGCTTAGCATTCAGGCCAAATAGTTTGATCTAGGTTTCATCAGACCAGAGAATCTTGTTACTCATGTTCTGAGAGTCCTTTAGGTGCCTTTTGGCAAACTCCAAGCAGGCTGTCATGTGCCTTTTACTGAGGAGTGGCTACTGTCTGGCCACTCTACCATAAAGGCCTGATTGGTGGAGTGCTGCAGAGATGGTTGTCCTTCTGGAAGGTTCTCCCTTCTCCACAGAGGAACTCTATCAGGCTTAGTTTATGCGCTGACGTGCACTGTCAACTATATAGACAGGTGTGTGCTTTCCAAATCATATCCAATAAACATAATTTATTCCAATCATGTTGTAGAAACATCTCAAGGTTGATCAATGGAAAAAGGATGCACCTGATCTCAATTTTGAGTCTCATAGCAAATGGTCTGAAAACTTATGTAAATAAGCTATATTTTTTAAATATATATATATATATATAAGCAATAATGTCTAAAAACCTGTTTTCACTTTGTCATTATGGGGTATTGTGCAAAAAATGATGAGGAAAACAATATTGAATCAATTTTAGAATAAGACTAATGTAACAAAATGTGGAAAAAGTCAAGGGATCTGAATACTTTCCGAATGCACTGTACATTAAGCAGGCATTGATTGCTAATGCGTTTTCAAGTGTAACACCCTACGAAACCACAACCCGCAGACACACAGAAATCACTGAGGCTGTCACCCATCTATCATATAGCCAACGACATGACTCATGTCTACACTTACGTTTACATGCAAACTAGTAATTCTATATTAAACTGATTATGGCACTAGGCCGAGTATGGCATTAGACACGTAAACACCTTACTCTGCTTATCTTAATCTGCCTAAATCATACTCAAAGTAAGTGTACACCAATTAAAAGCACAAGCTCCCTTCTTCTTTTGTGCATGTGACACATGAACATTAAAACCAAGAATGAGGTGAGTTCGGTAAACTGAATGCATTAATCTTAGAAATGGTTTTTAAATAGAAACTTTATATGTCCCGAACTCAGAATCAAATAGGCTACCCTGACTTCAGATGTATCCATGTAAACAGAATCATTAGGGAAATCAGTATTCTTGCAAATAATGTAAAATGTTTAAATCTGATTATTCACAATAATCATAGTGTGCATGTAACTGTAGACGGCTTCAAGAAGATTAAAAAATTCAAAGCTGGACAGGAGATAAAAGACTGCATTTCTCCCAAGTCGCCATGCCAACACTATATAACAAAATGGAGAAGTTGACGCAGAGTTCACTACATTCCTTTGAAACTACACTTGATGAGTAGTTTCAACTGAAAGGTCGGTGCTTGCAAACATCATAGGTCATCGCGTTGTTGACTGGACCAAACGCGGTAAAGGCCATCGCGTTGTTGACTGGACCAAACGCGGTAAAGGCCATCACTTTGTTGACTGGACCAAACGCGGTAAAGGCCATCACGTTATTGACTGGACCAAACGCGGTAAAGGCCATCGCGTTGTTGACTGGACCAAACGCGGTAAAGGCCATCACTTTGTTGACTGGACCAAACGCGGTAAAGGACATCGCGTTGTTGACTGGACCAAACGCGGTAAAGGCCATCGCGTTGTTGACTGGACCAAACGCGGTAAAGGCCATCACTTTGTTGACTGGACCAAACGCGGTAAAGGCCATCGCGTTGTTGACTGGACTAAACACGGTAAAGGCCATTGCGTTGTTGACTGGACCAAACGCGGTAAAGGCCATCACTTTGTTGACTGGACCAAACGCGGTAAAGGCCATCGCGTTGTTGACTGGACTAAACACGGTAAAGGCCATCACTTTGTTGACTGGACCAAACGCGGTAAAGGCCATCACTTTGTTGACTGGACTAAACGCGGTAAAGGCCATTGCGTTGTTGACTGGACCAAACGCGGTAAAGGCCATCACTTTGTTGACTGGACCAAACGCGGTAAAGGCCATCGCGTTGTTGACTGGACCAAACGCGGTAAAGGCCATCGCGTTGTTGACTGGACCAAACGCGGTAAAGGCCATCGCGTTGTTGACTGGACCAAACGCGGTAAAGGCCATCGCGTTGTTGACTGGACCAAACGCGGTAAAGGCCATCGCGTTGTTGACTGGACCAAACGCGGTAAAGGCCATCGCGTTGTTGACTGGACCAAACTCCAATGTTTTGATCACAGGCTGCACCTTGCAATAAGTAGGCTACGTGTTAGATGTTTTTCAAGCAATTTGCCTTCATTTAAATTATAACAATGATTGGGCCTACTTATACATAATTACACAATCATAAGCTTTATATTCCATTGGTTAATATGTGGGCGCAATAATCCTATCTGCTATCATATGTATAACATATGTTTCATTTGTTTTTTATTCAGTTAGCACAGTATGTATTCATTCATATGATCTCATTTTAGAAGAGATGTCCTCTACCCAGACACTTGTATTAACCATGGCTGATGGAATTACCAAGCTTTTAAAAATCTCAATTCATAATCGCAATATCTGGCCCAAAACATGTGCACTTGGGTATTTTGTCGAAATCATGCAGCCCTATTGTATTCTCTGATTGCTTCTGTAATTCAAAACTCTTGACTCCTACCGGTAGGCCCAACAATTGGGCGAAGAAATTAGAGCCCAGGTCAGCGATGACGACATAGAAGGCAATACAGGTCCCCAACATCAGACCTATCATACTGTAGAGGAAGAGCGGGAGAGACCAAGAGAAAGTGGGAGGAAGAGGGAGAGAAATTCAGATATTAGCATTTGATCAAGGCTCTAAAGACACAAGACATGCATCAAAACAGTATTGGCTCTCAAAGGAAAGGACACATACCTGGTCTCCACCAGTGTTTTGCCTGGTTTGCCGTAGGCATGGAAAGCTAGGCCAGCATAGGTCCTGCGTTTGGTGCTGTTAGCCGTGTGGACCAGAAACATACACGACTGGTGGGTCATCCACGAACAGAAGAACAGCAACAAAGTCCCCAGCACTATCCCACACTAGAGCGAGAGAAGCAGAGACAGAGAGGGTTATGTCAAAACTGCAAATATGGCAACTCTGTCATACACATTTCAGTTTGACAGGGGCATGATGGGGGCCTAAAACTGCAATTCGGTACAAAGATGTCAAGATCAGCATAAAGCATGAGGTGCACAGCCTGTATAATGCACCTGTTAAGGCGCGTGGAAAGGTAAACACGGAACAAATGTTCACTCATTACCTGCCGTCACACTAGTAGCTTATCGTGAGTTCAAAGTCGCTACACACGATAAGATAAACTACATCTGCAATGGAATAATCGTGTGACCGGTGTAAGATAGCGGAAACCGTACCTGTTTGAAACAGAACGGCATGGTCAGAACGCTCACTCCAACGATGCTGTTGACCACGTTCATGATCAAACCCCAGTTTGAAGCCGCCGCCGTCATTTTGAATGTTTAGGTTTTCTTCACCACACAAAAAACGTTCAATACTACGTAGAGAAATGACCACTGTAAAGTTGCGGCCGTTATTTGGTCCAAGTAACGATGATGACAGTAGTTGAATCCGTCCGATTCTGCTTTGCTTTTTCCAAAGCGTATCCTTTTCAAGAGCTATGTGACGTGGCGCTAGTAGGATAGCTAGAGAAACCAAAACATTCCGAACAGGCAAACTAGATCATTCAGCTAAAATACATGTAGTTATATTTCATTGCACGAAATAAAATACATTTATCTGCATCGTGCATGTACGTTCAAAATGAAAAATTGACAGCTGAAAGGAAATCGAGCTTTTGTTGTTGCAAAAACTTTGTTCAACACACACCTAACCTTAACAGTTTTCGATTCCCTTGATGTTGAAGCTTATGTTATCATCGGTGACTCGTCCACTTGGTTAAAATAGACCGTTATCAATTTATATCCATCACATAACGCTATAAAGTTTTATTTTCATATTTACCATGAGATAAACAACTACAAAAGGAAATAACTATTTCCTGAACGTGTACACAGGAAGTATGAATCTGGCTCTTACTCTTCTTCGTCTTTAAGGTTTTATGACAGACTACACCTATTGGTGTATTGCCGCCACCTACTGTATGGATTCTGAACGATAAATAATACATATCCATTGCGGGAAAATACCAACGTCATATACAATACAAACAAAATAAATCCCCACCCCACTCCAGGTCCCTGTGTGGAAGGAACATTCATCGACAGGATTCCTTGTAATGCCTCTGCTGTACAATCGCGGAGTCCCGCACTCACAACGATGCCTATTTTCTCTAATTTGTTCTTTGTTAGAGCTGTGCAATTTATTACCAATGCATCTGGCTCATATTATACCCAGAGATGCTTTTGAGGGCATGGGAAAGTTCTTTGAAATCGTATTAACGCCCAATGTGTAAATGGTCCATACGTCGCACGATGCATTCTGGGCTATTTTGGGACCAGGCGAGTTCTCCTTCAAGGAGGCAATGGGAGTCAATTTGGCGCTTGCTTAGAAACCCAACATTAGCATGAAATTCGGGAACAAGGAGTACAACATTACAAATATTTTCCGAGATGTGAGATAACTATCCTATTTTCTGTAATATCGTATAGCTTTGGAATCGTGACATTACGTACTTTCGTGGAAAACAGTGAAGTTTCTCGACTCCTGACTTTCGAGAAGGGATTGCGTGACGCAGCATGACTATAGTCTGCTGGGTGGGTGTTAATACTGTTTTATTCATTGCAGTTGGGATTCCTATCTCTTTTGTCGTTGAATCGTGACAAGACTGTTCATGATGCGCTTGGGCGTTCTCTAGCGGCCAGGCGTGTTACAGCATTTCGGAAAAATAGCGTCCCAAGATCCAACCAATGAACTGTGTTTGCGCAGCCGCGAACATATGAAAAACCTCCAGGCAGAGAATAGACAATCTTATTTTATGGTGTTTATTATGCATGTGATTAATTGTACTGCACACACAAACAAAAAGTCCAACAAACTGGCCTTAATAGTATCTGCGGCTGAGAGGTTTTTGGGTTTCCAAGGACTTCACTGCCAAAACATTGCAAAGATTACTGTCCAAAGATCTAGCGCCAATTCAATTTTTTTAAACTGCATTGTTGGTTAAGGGCTTGTAAGTAAGCATTTCACTGTAAGGTGTTGTATTCGGCGCATGTGACAAAGACAATTTGATTTGAAGATGCTCTTCCTTCTCAGGCACCAGAGCCTGTAGGGATGGGTGTTGGCAGTTGAATCTGAATAAAGGAGTACATTGAGTTTAGTTTATTTAGTTTACTTTTATGTTAATTATTTTTTGCTGATATACAGCCAAAACAGTAGGCGGAGGCATGCACCTATAGCATTTGTTTGCAGACCACAGTAATATCAAAGAAGAAGAACCCATACAGTAGGAGGCAGCAATACACCAATAGATGTAGTATGACATAAAACTTCAAAGAAGAATAGATGTTCTTTGCTTCAGATTCTTTGCTTCAGTTTTGTGTAATTCTTCCAAATGTTACAGTTATGACTGGGGGAAAGGAAGACGATCCTATAGGCTAGATCTGTGGTTAGGGTAACTTCCCTGAGCCCTAGTGGTTATTGTGTCATCTGACCAGGCAGGTGTGGGACCAGAGGAGGGGGATGACCCGAGCACTTTACCCCAGTAAGGGCTCTGGGGAAGGGGGATTTGACAGGCAGGGATCTGATGGAGCTTTCGGTGGTGGGAGAGGGAAGGAGAAAGAGTGTGTGTGTGGGTGCATGCGCAAGTGTGTGTGCGTCACGGAGGTATGGGGAGGTTAAGACACGAAAAGCCTAGCCATTGTGCTCCAGTGACCCCTCAAAATCAATGTGACAGACTGGTTGATTGGCTGGAGGGTCCTGGCTGTCCACACTTAATCCCTCAAGGTAGGCCCAAGGCCTCGGTTGGGATACGGCTGGGGTCTGAGGGAGTGTGTGTGTGTGCTTGCGTGCAATGAGGCCGGCAGGAGATGGGTACATGAAGGTATGGAAGGCAGTTGCCTTGCTAAGACTGGCGGGGGCAGGACCAGGTACATGGCCAGCAGTTGTAGTTAGGGGCATTTTTCTGGGGACACATTTCAGGGCAGATTTGGGAGGATAATCCAGTCGGGGTGAAATTAGACACAGGCATCTGGATTTGACCTACTGACCTCTGTAGGTGACCCCAGGTCGCGGTGGGGTCGCGGGACACAAAGCAGAGTGCTGACCCCTGAGAGGTCAAGCATGCGGACCGCTGAATGGAGGCCTTTCTGGGGCCAGGCATGCACACGATTTCCCATGAGCACCGGGGGGCTTGAGGTCCTAGGTCTGCCCAGGAAACCAGTGGAGGGAGGGAGGGAGGGAGGGAGGGGGAGAGAGAGCCCTCTGCTCCAGTAATCACAGTTAATTACAACGCAGCATTAGCCCTGGCCATGAATGGGGTTTTCAACCAGCCTCCTATACAGAGAGAGAGACTGCATGGCCCTGCCTATCCAACTGAACATTGCCTACCTTTGTGCCTCTGGCCCCTCAACATTCTATTAACCCCCCTGTCATTTGACCATCAGTAATACACTGGGGGCTAGAGGCTCTAATGACCACTCTGCTAATAGGCTACTAGACTACAGATAGAATGAAGGAATGGACAAAAGATGTCTTCTGGGCTGGATGGTTAGGCCTGGTGTTGTTGTTGTTAAATGGGGAGGCCATGTAGAATCGGAATGAAGCTATAAAATGCAACTTCAGTTCATTTTAGTTGATTCTGTCTTTGAAAAATGGAGCGTTATGTTCTAAGTATTTGGGTCATGAGAAAGCTAGTTATGGGCATTTCCATCTAAAAGGACACATGAGCACCAACATGTGAAGTTTATAGAAGCATATCAAATTGGGTGTCAAATAAGAGTCCATCTTTTTTTCAATTAAGGCATAGAATACATTTTCAACCATTTTTCAGCTTAATAATTAGGTAGTACTGTAAGTGCTTTGATTTTTGGATAAACAGATGTTGGCATGGAAAACATATAGCAGAAAAAGTCTTAAAAGTTATCAGAAATACATCAAAATACAATTTACATTTACATTTAAGTCATTTAGCAGACGCTCTTATCCAGAGCGACAATAATGTTGACGTGAAGACCCCTGCCAACTATACTGAACAAATATATAAACGTGGCATGCATCAATTTCAAAGATGTTACAGAGCCACAGTTCATATAAGGAAATTTGTCAATAGAAATTAATTCCTTAGGCCTTAATCTATAGATTTCACACGACTGGGAATACAGATATGCATCTGTTGTTCACAGATCAGATACCTTTAAAAAAAGGTATGGGTGTGGATATGAAAACCAGTCCGTGTCTGGTGTGACCACCATTTGCTTCATGCAGCGCGACATATCTCCGTCACATAAAGTTGACCAGGCTGTTGATTGTGGCCTGTGGAATGTTGTCCCACTCCTCTTCAATGGCTGTGCGAAGTTGCTGGATATTGGCAGAAACTGGAACACACTGTCATACCCGTTGATCCAGAGCATCGCAAACATTCTCAATTGGTGACATGTCTGGTGAGTATGCAGGCCATGGAAGAACTGGGACATTTTCAGCATCCAGGAAAAGTGTACAGATCCTTGCAACATGAGACCCCAGCATTATGAACATTAAATTATCTGGCAACAGTTCTGGTGGACGTTCCTGCAGTCAGCATGACAATTGCACGCTCCCTTAAAACTTGAGACATCTGTGGCATTGTTGTGTGACAAAACTGCACATTTTAGTGTGGCCTTTTATTGCCCCCAGCACAAGGTGCACCTGTGTAATGATCATGCTGTTGAATCAGCTTCTTGATATGCCCCACCTGTCAGGTGGATGGATTATCTTGGTAAAGGAGAAATCCTCACTAACAGAGATGTTACACATTTGTGCACAAGATTTGAGAGAAATAAGCTTTTTGTGCGTATTGAACATTTCTGGAAACTTTTATTTCAGCTAAATGAAACGTGGGACTGGCACTTTACATGTTACTTTTATATTTTTGTTCAGTGTAATATCAACACTTATATTTAGTTTTGGAGAAATGTTTTACCTTCTGAAATATTGCCTTGTAATTCCGTTACCAAACCCCACATATCTTGAAGATATTTGCTAATTTTTCTCCCTCAAGAGGAGGGAGGGTAATGAAAGTTCACAGAATTAACAAGTAATGGTAGACATACCAATTAGTTATAGTGATTATTTTGTATATTTATTTTGGTTAAGAATTGTTAACTTATTCAGAAGCGTAACTCCGTTACCAAATTAACAGAATTACCTCAAAATCAATAATGGAGTTACTGCAACTGAATTGGCTACAATGGGAAATCACAATATTCACAAATCACACTTTGGCCACCTGCCATTATCCTCCCTTCTACTGACATACTGTTATGTTCAGCTCATAACTGTTTTCTTTCTCTTTCTGTTTTCTGGTGGTCAAACCAAGAGTGTGAGTCTGGACAAGCCCTCCTACTCTCTCTCCCTCTCTGCCTCTCTCTCACTCTCCAGTTAATGTAACCTCTCCCAGCTCTTACTGACACCTACCGATGGGCTCCCTCTTTTCCCATGTACTGTAACCAGAACCAACTGAGCACCTATCGACAACGGACGACCATGGACGTTGGAAAGTAGTTGACATTCGGTCAGTCCACCCTGGCCTTGATGTTAACGCCCACAGACTTTCATTTAATTTGATAGGTTTAGATTTGGTCAAATCAAATCAATCATAGATGTATGTTTCATAAGTTTGGATAGTATAGTGAGTAAAGCACAGTAGAGTACAATACAGTACCAGTACAGTGAGTAGAGCACAGTAAAGTACAATACAGTACCAGTACAGTGAGTAGAGCACAGTAAAGTACAATAAAGTACCAGTACAGTGAGTAGAGCACAGTAAAGTACAATACAGTACCAGTACAGTGAGTAGAGCACAGTAGAGTACAATACAGTACCAGTACATTGAGTAGAGCACAGTAAAGTACAATACAGTACCAGTACAGTGAGTAGAGCACAGTAGAGTACAATACAGTACCAGTACATTGAGTAGAGCACAGTAAAGTACAATAAAGTACCAGTACATTGAGTAGAGCACAGTAAAGTACAATACAGTACCAGTACAGTGAGTAGAGCACAGTAAAGTACAATACAGTACCCGTACAGTGAGTAGAGTACAATACAGTACCAGTACATTGAGTAGAGCACAGTAAAGTACAATACAGTACCAGTACAGTGAGTAGAGCACAGTAAAGTACAATACAGTACCAGTACAGTGAGTAGAGCACAGTAGAGTACAATACAGTGAGTAGAGCACAGTAGAGTACAATACAGTACCAGTACATTGAGTAGAGCACAGTAAAGTACAATACAGTACCAGTACAGTGAGTAGAGCACAGTAAAGTACAATACAGTACCAGTACAGTGAGTAGAGCACAGTAGAGTACAATACAGTGAGTAGAGCACAGTAGAGTACAATACAGTACCAGTACATTGAGTAGAGCACAGTAAAGTACAATACAGTACCAGTACAGTGAGTAGAGCACAGTAAAGTACAATACAGTACCAGTACAGTGAGTAGAGCACAGTAGAGTACAATAAAGTACCAGTACAGTGAGTAGAGCACAGTAGAGTACAATACAGTACCAGTACAGTGAGTAGAGCACAGTAGAGTACAATACAGTGAGTAGAGCACAGTAGAGTACAATACAGAACCAGTACATTGAGTAGAGCACAGTAAAGTACAATACAGTACCAGTACAGTGAGTAGAGCACAGTAAAGTACAATACAGTACCAGTACAGTGAGTAGAGCACAGTAAAGTACAATACAGTACCAGTACAGTGAGTAGAGCACAGTAGAGTACAATACAGTGAGTAGAGCACAGTAGAGTACAATACAGTACCAGTACATTGAGTAGAGCACAGTAAAGTACAATAAAGTACCAGTACATTGAGTAGAGCACAGTAAAGTACAATACAGTACCCGTACAGTGAGTAGAGCACAGTAGAGTACAATACAGTACCAGTACAGTAGAGTACAATACAGTACCAGTACAGTGAGTAGAGCACAGTAAAGTACAATACAGTACCAGTACAGTGAGTAGAGCACAGTAGAGTACAATACAGTGAGTAGAGCACAGTAGAGTACAATACAGTACAGCACAGTAAAGTACAATACAGTACCAGTACAGTGAGTAGAGCACAGTAAAGTACAATACAGTACCAGTACAGTGAGTAGAGCACAGTAAAGTACAATACAGTACCAGTACAGTGAGTAGAGCACAGTAGAGTACAATACAGTACCAGTACAGTGAGTAGAGCACAGTAAAGTACAATACAGTACCAGTACAGTGAGTAGAGCACAGTAGAGTACAATAAAGTACCAGTACAGTGAGTAGAGCACAGTAGAGTACAATACAGTACCAGTACAGTGAGTAGAGCACAGTAGAGTACAATACAGTGAGTAGAGCACAGTAGAGTACAATACAGAACCAGTACATTGAGTAGAGCACAGTAAAGTACAATACAGTACCAGTACAGTGAGTAGAGCACAGTAAAGTACAGTCCAATACAGCAGTACAGTACAGTAAAGAAAGGTAGTGTACAGTACAGTAGAATAAGATAATTGTACGTTTTTTTTTGCATTGCACAGTTCTTCCACTAAATTAGTTTTTGTAATTTTTCAATTGAAATTGTTAAAAATAGTCCTTGTGCATAGAGTTATATGGTTTGTTAAACTTTGAAGTCAATGGTTTTTGTTTGGCATGTATTTTAAAGTGGGAAAAAACTGACTGAAAGCATAATTCCGTTACCGTGGAATCCTTAATCCTTTTCCTAATTTTGGAAGGTTTAATGCATTGTGTTGCAGTTATTATGTCAAATATATACAAACACTCTTATAATGTCTTAATGAAGTTACGTTATGGTCCTGTCTAAATAACATCTATTTCCAGTGTGTGGAGCGGGAGCTTGGGACAGTAAAAGTGTCAGTGTAACATTTTTGGTAAGGAGGACAGCTCAATCCTCCCTTTAACACTCTTCTCGTATACGAATGGTGCCTCTTTCTAACCGTCACCTATTTTAGGCCTGGACACACACACACACACACACCCTCTTTCTATGAAATACCGCCTAAACTGACCATAAATCCAGTGTGTTTTTAAAAGGCCAGACTCATAAAGAGGAGAGGTGGAAACGCTGCACTGATGGCCCCTCTACACTGTCTACATCAGCTCAAACACACACACACACACACACACACACACACACACACACACACACACACACACACACACACACACACACACACACACACACACACACACACACACACACACACACACACACACACACACACACACACACACACACACACACACACACACACACACACACACACACACACACACACACACACACACACTTATGGGGACACACATATAGGGATGCACACACGTACAGATACATACACACAGTCACACACAAAGAACGATGTATATACACACACACACGCACAGAAGGTATATTACCCTCCAGGGACAGCATGCAGTGTGAATGGCGGAGACTGTTACCTGTGTGAGTGAATGGAACAGAGCGTCTGTGTGGATTCATGCTGGGTCTCCTCTATTAAACCAGGCTATAAGGTACAGTGTGTGTTTGAGTGCTGACACTCCTGCCCACACCTATGATCTACAGCCCGTGTGTGTCAGTGTGTACGTGTGGTGATGAGTGTAGTTCAGTGTAGGGAGGAAATTCCTTCACATTTAAATAGAGATATAAGTCTCTTTGGTGGAGTTCGAAATGTAGAAAATCAGGGATCTAGGGATGATCATTTGCACAGGCTTTTCACTTTCACACTGACTGGCCGGGGTAAAACTGAAGTCACTCAGTGATTGGCGGAAATGAACCCTGCCATATTTCTCCTTAATTGACACCACCTCTACTCCCTCCCTTCCATCCTTCACTCCATCCTTCCATTTCTCTCTTTCATAACTGGGTCTACCAACACTCTGTGATTAGACTTTACTGCCTTTACTGGGTTGAAGTGGATCTCAACTCTTACTGAGCTAAGAGAAGTCGATGCCATCTTGGTCCTGTTGTTGAACCCTCACCTCCGCTGGTTTCCAGTTAAGCCCATTGACTGTATAGACAATATTCATCAACTATGAGTTACCGGTAGATTAACTGAATCCATTAATTAGTTTAACTTGCACACCTATCCTCCTTTCTCTCCTTTTTTCCCCTCCTCTGTCTCACTATTCTGCATCATCCCGCAACCCCTCATACTTTCTTTCTTTCTCTCTCTCCCTCCTCTATATGTCTTCCTCCTTGCTCTCGCATTCTCCAAACTCTCCTTCTCTCGCTCTCTCCTTCCTCTTCCCCCTTTCCTCTGTCACTCAACAATGCATGTGGATGGCCCCACAGCAGCTGGTGGCTGAGAAGCAGTTGCTTCTGGGAAGAAAAAAAACATTAAGGTTCTCATAAACAGGAAATATCTCTTTAATACCAGTAAATAGGACACAGACGCAGCCATTCATTATCCCAGGCGAACCCTGACCTCATAACATGGCTGCTTGTCCTACTTCATGACAAAAATGTGAAGCAGCAGTGAACATTATGTACAGCAATGTAAACAGATCATGATGGAGACTGTGGATCTTCATTATAAGGGAATGCGTAATGTATTAGAAATTGTGCAATGGGGTCTAAATCGTTAAGGTCTGAATCATATCTTGTGATGTGTACACTTAACACTGAATGTGTGTTCCTGGTTCCTGCCCAGATCCTATTTGTGTTTTGTCTGTGTACTCCATACACTACATAAATATTTGTCGCCTACAACCCTGACCACACTAAACACTTTACAGTCCATATGACCCACACACATCACCCCCTCCCCTCTTCTCCCATACTTAGTTCTAGTCTCCTTCCTTTCTTCTCCTCTCATCAAAATGTGGCTGTTTAATTCACTGCCGGTGGACCTGATTGATCTGCTTCCTACATATTTGAAAAACATCACCTTAAAGGGTTATTTTAGATCAGAGAGAGAAATGAGAAAGAGGAGAAAGGGAGCGAGAGGGGGAGAAGAGGAGAGCAGTACCGCTGTGGTTTAAGAAGAAAAGACACGGGTTCCCTTTGTGATTACATGTTCTGCCCCTCTTTTTGAATAGAAGAGAAACAAGGGAGCAGCTAGCTATTGTAGGCCCACATAATGGGGACTTTTATTTACTTTCCTGAATGCAGCCTTTGCCAGGGACTCTTGTCTCCCTGTGTCTCTCTCTCTCTCTCTCTCTGTCTCTATCTCTACGTCCGTCTCTCTCTTTCACAGACTCTTTGTCGGATCCCTCTGTGTTGGAGTATGGAGTCATGCGTACATGCATGCCTCTGATATTCAACCCCCCAATCACCCACCCACAAGGAAAAACCCCATAGGGGAGAGAGATGTGTATCCCCCTGCAACATGTGGGTGCATTTATATATGACCTGTACCTCCTCCATCCCCTTTTGCCCGGGAAACAAACACACACACCTAGATCACCTTTACTCTACACAGAAACGCATACAAGGCTCTCCCTCGCCCTCCCTTTGGCAAATCTGACCAAAGCTCTATCCTCCTCAATCCTGCTTACAAGCAAAAATTCAAACAGGAAGTACCAGTGATGCACTCAATACGGAAATGGTCCGATGAAGCGGATGCTAAGCTACAGGAGTGCTTCGCTAGCACAGACTGGAATATGTTCCTGGACTCATCCAATAACATTGAGGAGTTTATCACATCAGTCACCACCTTCATTAATAAAGTGTATTGACAACATCGTCCCCACAGTGACCGTAAATACATATCCCAACCAAAAGCCATGGATTACAGGCAACATCCACACTGAGCTAAAGGCTAGAGCTGCCACTTCCAAGGAGCGGGACACTAATCTGGACACTTATAAGAAATCCCGCTACGACCTCCGACGAGACATCAAACAGGAGAAAACAGGAAAAATGGCAATGCTGGACTAAGTTCAGAACCTACTATGCCGGTTCTGGTGCTCGTCAGATGTGGCAGGGCTTGCAAACTATCACAGATTACAAAGGGAAAACCAGCTGCGAGCTGCCCAGTGACAGCCTATCAAACAAGCTAAATACCTTCTATGCTTGCTTCGAGGCAAGCAACTCTGAACCATGCATGAGAGAACCAGCTGCTCCGGACAACTGTGTGATCACGCTCTCCGTAGCCGATGTGAGTAAAACCTTTAAACAGGTTAACATTCACAAGGCCGTGGGGACAGACGGATTACTAGGATGCGTACTCTGAGCATGCGCTGACCAGCTGGCAGGTGTCTTCACTGACATTTTCAACCTCTCCCTGACCCAGTCTGTAATGCCTACATGTTTCAAGCAGACCACCATAGTTCCTGTGTCCAAGACCGTGAAGGGAACCTGTCTAATTGACTTTCGCCCCGTAGCACTCACATCTGTAGCCATTAAATGCTTTGAAAGGCTGGTCATGGCTCACTTCAACACCATCATCCCAGACACCCTGGCCCCACTCCAATTTGCATACCACCCCAACATATCCACATATTACACAATCTCTATTGCACTCCACACTGCCCTTCCACCTGGACAAGATGAACACCTATATGAGAAAGTGGGTCATTGACTACAGCTCAGAGTTCAACGCCATAATGCCCTCCAAGCTCATCACTAAGCTCAGGACCCTGGAACTGAACACCTCCCTCTGCAACTGGATCCTGGACTTCCAGTAAGCAACAACACATCCGCCACACTGACCCTCAACACAGGGGTCCCTCAGGGGTGCATTCTTAGTCCCCTATTGTATTCACTGTTTACCCATGACTGCGTGGCCGTGCACGACTCCAACACCATCATTAAGTTTGCTGACGACAGGATGGTGGTAGCCCTGGTCACCAACAACGATGAGACCGCCCATAGAGACTCCTGCCACCCAAGTCACAGACTGTTCTCTCTGCTACCGCACAGCAATCGGTACTGATGCACCAAGTCTGGATCTAACAGGACCCTGAACAGCTTCTACCGCTAAGCAATAATGCTACTAAATAGTTAACCAAATAGCTACCCAAACTATCTCGATTGACCCTCTTTGCACAAACTCTTTTGACTCATCACGTACTGCTGCTACTGTTTATTATCTAACCTGTTGCCTAGTCACTTTAACCCTACCAATATATATACATATCTACCTCAATTACTTCGTGCCCCTGCACATCGACTCAGTACTGGTACCGCGTGTATATAGCCAAGTTATTGTTACTCGTGTATTTATTCAGTGTGGTATTATTTGTTTCTATATTTTTCTCTCTGTCTGTGTTGTTGGGAAGGGCCTGTATTGTAAGCATTTCACGGTTGTTTTTGAAGCATGTGACTAATACAATTTGATTTGATTTGACCCCTCTCCCTAAATCCTTAGCTGCTATCCAGCTGCTGATCAGTGTCCCCTCCTGTCCAGAGGCCACATAGTTAGTAGTTAGGCCATGCAGGTTTTTTTTGCCAATCCTGCTATGTGTGTGTGCGTGCGTGCGTGCGTGCGTGTGTGTGTTTGCGTGCCTGCGTGCGTGTGTGTGTGCGTGCTTGTGTGCGTGTGTGTGCGTGCGTGGGTGTGTGCGTGCGTGTGTGTGCGTGCGTGTGTCTATCCAGTACATAATATTATGTAGCTATGTGTTATTCTATGCAACTCTCTGTAACATCATCTAGCCCTATTTAGTTCTGTATGCCTGCCTGCCCTTCCCTCTGGTAGTAACATGCTGTATTTGGAGCCCTCTCCCCTGGGCCTCAGAGTTACCTGCATTCAAAAACAAGTAAACTACCACATAAAGATCATCCTTCATTTCTCTTGACGTCACTCACTAACACACACGCACACACACACACACACACACACACACACACACACACACACACACACACACACACACACACACACACACACACACACACACACACACACACACACACACACACACCTCTGACCCTGTTTGAGGTCACACAGAGGGGGACCAAAATGAGTTTCAAATGTTGGCATTATTTATTATTGGGTGTCATCTCACTGTACAAATCCCTTACAGATGTTTGCCTCCTGTGCATGCCTGTGTGTGTGCATGCCTGTGTGTGTGTGTCCCTGTGTCTGTTTGTGTGTGTGTGTGCACCCATGTATGTGTGTGTGCATGCCACATGTGCTTGCACGTGCGCCTCTTTGCGCGCGTGTGTGTACGTGCCTCTTTCTGAGTGTGTGCACATGTCTGTGTTATGACCAATCATATGCTGTATATCCTACAGGTGTTACAGTTTACTAATATGAACCTCCCCCATTTCCCTCCTCCACAAACTGAAGAGAAACAGTCCTGTTATTCTACAGCTGGCTGCCAGACATCCCAATGCAGACTCACAGACCTCCATGCAGATTGATCAACAGTTTTGGTAGCAATTGTAGTAGATCTGTATGTTGATCAGCTGGTAGACCAATGATAGTCATTAAATATTTTACAAATATCTGTTTGCCACCATTAGAACATTATATTGTTCACACACTATTCATACTCCTCTGCTGCTTCTTCCTGCATCAACATGTAGTTTTGTGTATTTACCAGTAGGGGGGGCCCCAAAGCATCCTTTCAGTCTCACATCCAGAGAGTGATATCATTGAAGTATAGAGTGAGGTCGCTCATAGATCCTGTTCTAAGGTCAGTTTTGTGCTTTCACGTTAATTAATGTTTAAGTTTAGGATTGGGGGAGGGGAAGCTGTGGGGGAAACTGACCTAAGATCAGTATCTAGAGGCACCTTCATCTACCTACTCCACCCTCCATTTCTGTTTCTCAACCCATTCCAGCCTGTTGCATAATCTTCTGTTTGTCATGGCAACGCTGAATTGTTTGAGATTCCAACCAAGTCATTTGTTATGTCACCTGATCTCACCCTGAACTCTCTCTGACACACAGACACATACACACACTCTTTCAGGCTGATGTCATTGCAAACACAGAGTCAGTTCCTGGAGAGGGCTGTGGCTGCAACAGTGTGATCTTCTGCCATGATGTGTGTGTGTGTGTGTGTGTGTGTGTGTGTGTGTGTGTGTGTGTGTGTGTGTGTGTGTGTGTGTGTGTGTGTGTGTGTGTGTGTGTGTGTGTGTGTGTGTGTGTGTGTGTGTGTGTGTGTGTGTGTGTGTGTGTGTGTACTTGAGAGAGAGGGAGAAGTAATGGTTGGGTTGAGGTTGCTGTACATAGGTTCCGTAAACAACTACGTGTGTGACAGTGTTTTATTGTCATTAATTTCATCGGCAGGTAGGGAAGGGGAGGGGGAAAGACACACAACCCCCCCTAAACATCTGGTTTGGCAACCGTTCCCTCTACTGATGTACCCCCTCCCCCTTTCTCCTTAATTCTTTTCTCCTCACCCCTCCTTCTGTAGCTCAGTTGGTAGAGCATGGCGCTTGTAACGCCAGGGTAGTGGGTTCGATCCCCGGGACCACCCATACGTAGAATGTATGCACACATGACTGTAAGTCGCTTTGGATAAAAGCGTCTGCTAAATGGCATATATATTATTATTATTATTATAACACTAACTGTGAAGTTACAAATATTAATACTAAATAGGACTTATTAAGTGTCCGGTTTCATAGGGAAGATCCATCTTAAACCCCCCACGACCACAAACTGCACACATTGTTGGAGGTAAAAGAACACTGTTAAACCATTAAAGGCAGATTGGCAGCACTGTTTCTATTAGAGAATTAGAAGTCTTGCTGTATAGGTTATAAGGAAGCCATGAATGATACATAAACTGTTGCATCAGCTATTTAAGCTAGTCATTAGAAAAAAAACGTTCAAGTATAATGACAACCTTAACCTTTACACAATAATTTTGGTTGATGTCAATCTAGGGAAAAATACTGGATAAAGAGATAATAACCAATGCCCAAATTTCAACGCTAAACTTTTCAGTGCTAACATTTTCAATACCAAATGACATGAAATGTTTTCAGCTGTGCCATAAGATTAACACGGCCTGAATAAAGCTGAGAAGTCTGAAGAAAAAAGAGGGAAATGTAGAAGGGCAGAGCTTTTAATAAAGTGACAACAGACAGGAGGAAGGAATTTGTATTTCTTGTCATTGTCTGCGTATTAAAAACACATCCCATGGTCAAGCACTCAGCATACAGAGACAGAAGGCTAGCAACAAGCACCCTGTTTCCACCCCGACAATGCAGTTGTGCGCCTAGCCGTTAGGCAGGCAAGGGGGGGGGGGGTCGTTTTGGTAGGGAGGGAGGGATGTGGTCCAAGAGAGCTAGCAACACTGACTGCACCCCTGTACAAAAGAAGACGCAACTCGAACTTGAATGTCTGTGTCTCTGTTCGAGGGGGCCCAGACCGTACCCCTCCCCCCTCTACATACACACACGCATTAATTCTCCCCGTAGTGTTCTGGTCTCTCCACTCTCTCAAAGTAACATGAGGGTAATAAATGGACTATCCCACACCAGATACACACGTTAGGAAAGATCCCCTACCATTCCCTCATTCTCTCCTATCTTTTTATTTTCTCTCCCTCTCTCTCCCTGTTCTCTTCACCTCTTCTCTCTCCCCTCGTTTATTCTTCCCCAGCCATCTCCCTCCTCTCTTCCTCTGCTGACCCTGCTGACCTCCCGTCTCCTTCCTTCCTCTGAAAGCAGAACACCTGCCCCCTTCGTCTGCCCCAGTGGTCCTCTGGCCTGTCAGTCTCAGCCATGGGCCCTGGCTTGCATTGCTGCTGGCTGGGGTCTGGTTATCCCTGCCTGGGGTCTGGTGCCTGGGATAGGTAGGTGTGTGTGGTTCCACTGGACTCCCCCATGACCTTAACATCTGACACTGCCCCCTGGTGGTGTGTGTGTCTGTGTGTGTGCGTGTGTGTGGTCTTGTTCTTCTATCCTCCTGCGGACCTGAAATCTGCAAAAGTCCCCACAAGGATAGTAAAACAAGGAAATGTCTCGCTTGTGAGGACATTTCCCACATCCCCATGAGGACATAGACTATTTTAAGTTTAGGGATTAGGGATAAAATTAGGTTTTGGGTTAGGTTTAGGTTTAAGGTTAGGGAAAATTGTAGGTCCCCACTAGGATAGAAAATGTTTGTGTCTGCTTCTGTCTGTCTGTTTGTGTGTGTGTCAGTGCAAAAAATGTGAGTTCATCCCTTTATTATTGGATATTATGATAACATTGTACATTACATTGTAACACAACAACATAAAATGACACGAGACTTTGGCACATTTCAATGCAAACCATACATTATAATAGATCAGCATAGAATAGTTGATCATTGGATCATTCATTGGAAATGCTGAAACTCTGGGAGGTCCACAACTAATTAAATAAGCACCACTGCTCTTCTCCCTACAATCCCACACCCGACTCTCCTACACCCCGGAGTAAGAGAGAGGGAGGGAGGAGGGGAGAGAGAGACGGGAGAGCAGGATAGACAGAGAGCTAAAGGTTCAGCAACAGAGGATTTGCGTGTGCTGATCTTTTTAAAATGATTTTTATTGCTGTCAAAACATTTGTAGTGGGATTTAATACAGGATGGAGGGTGGAGGAGAGGAGCGGTATAAAACGCCTCTCATCCATGGCCCATGCCGCTGAGGAGGAGATTGAGAGAAAGAAAGTGGGAATGCAAAGAAAGAGATCGGGAAGAAGAGGCATGTCCATAGGTACAAGTCTTACAAAACATTTGTCATAGCCTAAATAAATTCGATCCCATTTACAGTTTACATAGGAAATCCTGAAATGATTTAGCTACTATATAAATGCCCAGACTATCATTCAATTACTTTCTGTCCCCATGATATTTTAGTAAAATATTTGATGAATTGTATTATGTGAATTGAAAACATCATAAAATCAAGAATTCATATTTATTCATATATTACAGATTAAAAAATCATACAAAAAAAACAAACATGAAAGGCATTGACACTGACAGGGGAATCAATTGGTACATACCAACATCAACATTGTTAATTTAAGGAGTGTAAATTATAGAAAAGGTGGCAGGCTATTGCTGTCAGTTTAGATTGTTTAATCTAAACTCACTTATTAAAAACTCTTGAACTATATATCGACATTTTTATCTCCAAATACACGATTAAAACAGACATTTGACCCATTGAAATTGAATCATAAAACAGTCCTACTTTTAAAATAGAAGGTAAAATCACTTGACCAGGCTTGGACTTCACGTGCCAAGATCCACGATGGAGATATGCTTCTGAAGCACGTGCGCAATTGTCCTATATTCTAGCTACCTCAATAAATGTACCTTGATAATATTTCTTCACAGTTCCCAACACGCCTCGTCTCGCCCTGTTAACATGAATGTGTCTGCGAAATGAAAGGCTGAAGGAGGGAAACATTGAATCGATGTTGTTGTTTTATCACATTTTTCTACACCGACGAGGTAATTGGGTAAGGCTTGTACGTGAACATATCATGGTACATCTGCAAATGAAAAGCCTTATAGTTGTCTAGTATGGATACGCACATAGAAGAAACGGCTATTGAATGTGCATGGTTGGATCCATGGAAGCCTACTTGCAACAACAGCTTGTGAAATCCATAGTTTACTAGATTGAAAACAGAATGATGAAACCATGTCATTCTGTTCCATTATCGAAGTTATTTCATTAAATAAGTACGCGTTTATATCGTATGTAGGTCTCCTTCTAAAATACCCAAGGTCTAGAAGGTAGACCCCGCTTGCTTCTCTTTCAGCCCTATGGGCCTGCAGACCTGGGATTGAAGCCCTGCGTGTCGCCTGTCTGTCAGGCCACGTCCTCCCCCTTCTACTTGTAATTATTGTTTACACTGTTTACCGCTAAACCATATTTTCCCTGTTCTCATTTCACGGTCGACAGCAACGAAATTATTTTGTTGTACATTTTTTTGTGTACATTTTTATTTTCCAACGTCTGGTAAGAAAGGATAACTAGCAATCTAGCAATAAAACAATTTGACCTTAAACACTGACGCCTTGAAACAAACCTGGTTATTTAGACTGGAATTTGCAACAAAAGCGAGAGATGGTTTACCAGCGAGACTAAATGTGGTCAAATGTATGCATATTTTACATAACGATTTTGCCTATTATTGCAATTTGAAAGATCCTAGTATGTGAGAAAGACTACCAATTTATAATTCATTGCAGTAAATCGCAGCGGAGACTGCATTTAATTGACGTTGTATTGTATTTCTTAGCTGGGCGCAGTATGCCTAGGGTGAGGATTCGCTCTCTGCCCGTCCCAACTCAGCGGGGTGGCGAGAGAAGCCCCCGTCGCGATGGAGGCCCCTTCCCCCGCTGCAGGCAGGCAGCTACTCTGCCTTGCTGGCCACCAAACAATCAACTGGTAGCGAAGGAAGGCATCTTGCATCTTTGACCACGGGTAGTTCTGGTCTGTCTTGCCTAAGAAAACTGTACAGGCCTATCATCTACGTCGAGAAAAATAAGAAATCAATTCTGATGCAGCCAGGTCCCCAAGGCAAAGTAGGCCTACTGGAAGTATTGTAGACTATCAGAGACAGTAGCCTAATGATTTATCTATGCAAATAAGGCAACTTAATGATCTGAACTGAAATCTGTTGACTACTTCGACGTGGCTGCTGCTATCCTCTACTATGGACCACACTATCTCCACTATTGTTTAAAATCACATAACCTCTAGTCAAAAGTTTGTGCGTGATATAAAACATGGTGCAGTTGTATGAGGCGAGATGGTAGCCAGCTGGTATAACGCCCATATAAGCAGCTCATAGGCCTATTTGTGGAGAAATCCCCAAGCTGTGTAAAATAAGGCTCTCTTGGCCTGTCCCCTGATGAACAAATAATGTTTCAGGAGACTGGCGGGTTTCTTTAATATTTAAGACGCGTTCCGCTTACAAAACATCGTGCGTAAAGGGCCAGAGTACAAAATGGGGGTTTGGAACGCAAGCCATCAAAGGACAGCCTACATCTACGGAGTCTGAATAGTCATTGCTTTCTGATTTGAAGTGTTTTCTTCACACCGGTGCTTCTCGTGAAACAAATGCAGTTGTTTAGAAACATATTCTATTTTCCTTTGTAGTAAATGATTGCAAGTTAAATGCAGGGGCTTATAGGCTATAGATTCCTGCCCATGTCCAAGTTGTTGATCAGTAAGTAGCCCTACCTCATTACATGATTCTGCAGGTCTCAACGCTAGAATTGCCCCCTTCCCCTCACATGTTAGATGTATGCATTTTTTAAATTCTACAACGAATTCGAGATAATGTTTTATCTTTACGCACAACAACATATGATCACAGTGTAACATTTTGGAAGTATTTGAATACTCGAAATACAAATAAGGACATTGTAGGCTACATTTCTCTAAACTGCGAGGTGTTCTTGCAGCCATATCTAAATGTGTGATATACTATATTTGCTGTAGGCCTACGTTTTATATAAATATTTATACTTATTTTTTATGTATTATTAACATTACACTGAATGTGAGCCTACTGGAATTTTGATAATATTTTTTTCTTTCAACAAATAAGCCATTGTTACTGACAATCTTATCTAAGGGGACTGAATTGTTTGTTTGGCTAGCTAAACTCTACGGAAAGTTCCCCCATCCAAAAGTAAAACATGCGACATCGAAGCACCCGTATGCTGCCCCCAGTTTTCTTCTGTGCATTTATGCTCCTAAAGAGTCATGCAATAACCATCTAACAACAATATATGTTTTAAGATACTCGGGGTTTGTCCTATAGCCTATATTGAAATTCTGAAGACATTGCCTTGTAGTTATCTCTTCTTCAAGTGATTTTTAAAATTAATGTACTTAATTTAGCAGATGCTGTTATCCAGGGCGATGTACAGTAGTAAGTGCATACATTTTCGTGCTGGTCCCCTGTGGGAATCGAACCCACATCCCTGGCGTTGCAAGTACCATGCTCCACCAACTGAGCCACACGGGACAATGTTAATTCAAAAGAGATCAATGTCGCGAAAATGTTGATATTCTCTTCCTAATATATTTAAGGTTAGGCCCTGTGTTCAGACTGGCGGTGTTATTATTATTGCTATTATCGCCGTCATCATGTTCATAGTCAAAAGCTCTCCCTCCCGCCGCAGTCACTTCGAATTAACTTCACTACAGCCGTGCACAGGTCCCTGCTTGAGCCTCCATAGGCTCCATTCCTCAAAAACGTTACGTTCAAACGTTCTGACAAAAAAAGAGCTAGAGTTATTTCTAATTTGTCTCAATGCCCACTTGTTGTTAATCAAAAGCACACCACATAATGCAGACGTGTGTGTGTAGGCCCTATATGTCGTTCATAATCGACAATAAATAAACACGTCTTTTATTCTATGTGAATGGTAGTGTGCACGGTGGAATTTTTGTTTAGGCCAAGATTAAACCAAGCAGTCAAACTGTGTTAAAGGTCTGTATGTGGGAACACGATATGGGAGAAGATAGTGAAGCAAGACGTTCCAAAATAACGTTTTTTTTTGCTATAGCCTTATTATTATTCTAATCATTATAATAATAATACTTGTATAATAAGGAGTTGTATACATTTTGAGAAGTCTCTTTAAACTCTAACTCATTAAGGTTTCTTTGTTTTTGCTAAATGTGTTCACAATAAGTCATGTTTATAAACACTAACATGGTCATTTAGGATTTTATTTAATAACAAACTATCCTTCAACACTAAGCTTTTGTAGCTAACTTTTTATTTTGCACTCTACTTTAGGATTACATTTTCCAGTGGCCTTGACAACAATAACTTATTTTTAAACACATTTAAAAATGAAGAAATAATATTACTAAAATGGATTATTCTTAGATCATATATAGGCTTAATTGTAATGCAAAATAAATTGTGGCATTATCAAATAATGCAGTGTCAACGACTAGATATGAATCAATTAACATACTAATGTGCACACAAAATTGGCAAACTTAGTCATGGTTTTTAATTATACTGTATCACACTCACACATGAAAATAAATGTTCAGAAAGGAGTTTAAAGTGGAATTGAAATAGTCTTATCTATAAACACATTGTAAAATCAAGTCAAATGAGTTGATTTTGAAATCAAATCTTCTAAACCTATTATGCTCAAAAACAATTCAGGGTCACACCATGCTTAATGTTTAACCAGATATAGTTGATGGTATTGAAGTAAAAAAATAAAAAAAAGTTTATGGTTAACAACAGTCTTTATCTATATAGGCTACACAAAGGATTTCAACATGGCGAAAGAGGCGCGCTCACCCCGCCCGTTTGATCGATTTTAAGGTTTTATTGCTGTGGATTTGATGCCTTCAATGCACCAATGGCTCCTACAGGAGTGAAAGGGCACTTTCACAACAATTCTGTAGATATTTATATTATTAGTATATCTGGTTAGTTTTCTACTACGTTTGATATTTAAAACAAATGATAATTAAATGTACATAGTGAAATAAATCGAATTATTTCACATTGAATAGAAACGCGTCCTAAACAACATACTTTGTTATGTGTATGGTAAATAATTGTATTACTAACATGCACACAATTTACAAATGCTGGATAATAATCTTTCTCAAATTGTCCATATTGTAGTAATAGCCTACTATAGCCTACATTTGAAACTAACTATAGAAGTTATATTAGCTTTTTCATAATGCTACATTAAATTGTTGCAGATAATTTCATGCATTTTATGTTCCGCAAAGACTATCTAAATGATCGAATACAAAATAAATGAGCTCTGCAATCTGCATCACAACTATGAATGAATAACATCATAGAGGGGAAACACATTTAGTACATTGCCCACCTTTTCTTGTTAAAAATAAATCCTTTGCAGCTCCGATTACTATTTTACAAAATATTTTCCATAAAGCGTTGCAATTGATTTGGAACTCCTCTATATATGCTAACGCAAAGTGGATGAAAACGCAATTGTTCGATTTTCCAGGATTTAAACTCATTCAGAGCTGGCAGATTGCATGTAACATGAGAAGTGAGCACGGATGCAGTTTAGCTCAAGAATACAAAATATACCACATTATGCAAAAATTTGAATCTCGCGCCCTGGAGCTGACACCTCCTTGTCATGGGGGGGGGGGGGCGTTCCAAACGGCGTTGTGTCGCGCGCATAGGCTGCGTTCCTATGTTGTTGTAGAATTCGAATATGAAACCAATCCCTGGTATTTGCCGGTAGTCGAGCATGTTCCTTACGAAAACACACCTTTCCAGACTAATTGTTTTGGCATTCTTGCGTTTTTCTAAGTGAAAATGGATTGATTTTGGGTATAGATGGTGCCGTGTCCAATGTCCCCATCCCCCCTCTCTGAAAGGCGAACAGTTTTTCCGCAAGACGACTTTCCTTTGCCCAAAATTCTCCCATATCGAAGACCTAGATGCCCTCTTCAGATAAATATCCTCCCGCGTTGCCCTGGTCCATCCAGTCCTGGTCCAGTCGTGCGCTTTACCTCTCTCATTGCCGTGTAGCCCTATCCATATCCAAACAACGCCATTACCTCTGTTCAAGTGTTCTTGCAGACTGCACGGCAGCTGGGCTGGCAGGGGAGAGACGCGAAGAAGCGATCTCCCCCTCCCCTTCTCTTCTCTCAGCCGAGCAGGGGGGGGGGGGGTTAGTTGGAGGGAGCCCCGGTGCGCTGAGCTGTGTAGCGTTCTGTAATCGTTGCTTCAAAATCCCGCATGAGGGCACGTGGGTTAAAGGGGGATCTGCATATTCACGCGAGGAGAGGAGATGAAGAGTTGGATTGGCAGCTAGTTTGATGGGGGAAATTCTACTGTGTTGTTGTTATTATACATTTATAGATTATAGTATAAATATTACATCTAATTGAAAATCCATGAACCATTATGAATTCAGATGTTTTCCTCATGATTCAGCATCTGCCTTTAGGTCAGACAATCCCTCTAGCTATTATTGGGTGAAGTGGATCAGTCAAAAACCATACATTACCATAGCTAATACATACCCATACAAATGTATGGAGTCACAGAATTTACAACATTTATCCTCCGTCAAAGTATAGCTCCCCCTCTTCACACTCCCTTGCTGTCAGAGCATTAGCGGCTGTTCTGTGTTCTGCTGCAGCTTTCAGTTAGACAGAGTTGTTGTGGACGTGAACAGAATCTTTGACATTTATTGTGCAATGCTTTACAACATGACTGGAGCTATAATTGTATCACCAGCTAAGTCTTGCTCTCTTGAAGTAGTGGATATACGCTGGGTGTACAAGACATTAGGAACACCTGCTTTTCCCATGACATACACGGACCAGGTGAATCCAGGTGAAAGCTATGATCCCTCGTTTATGTCACCTGTTAAATCTACTTCAATCAGTGTAAATAGAGGGGAGGAGGCAGGTTAAATAATATTTTTTAAGCCTTGAGACAATTGAGACATGAATTGTGTGTGTGTGTGCCATTCAGGGGGTGAATGGGCAAGACAAAAGATGGAAGTGTCCTTGAACGGGATATGGTAGTAGGTGCCAGGCGCATCGGTTTGAGTGTGTCAAGAACTGTTACGCTGCTGGGTTTTTCACGCTCAACAGTTTCCCGTGTGTATCAAGAATGGTCCACCACCCAAAGGACATCCAAACAACTTGACACAACTGTGGGAAGCATTGGAGTCAACATGGGCCAGCATCCATGTGGAAACTTTTGACACTTTGTAGTCCATGCCCGACAAATTGAGACTGTTCTGAGGGCAAAAGGGGTTGCAACTCAATATTAGGAAGGTGTTCCTAATGTTTTGCACACTCACTGTGTAGGTGATTAGTTGACATCTGTGTGTCTCGTCTGTGTGTGCACAGCAAATTCTCCAGTGTTAAATCAACACTGAGTGTTAAATTAACTCTGAAAATGTGGACTCATGTAGACACTGGAAAGTGTTAAATTAACACACTTCTTGGTATAAAGCCTTATTTCCCAGAGTGCCTTGCCTTTTCAAGTGAATTGTAGTTACCACCTATGACTCTTTTTTTGTGAAAATACATTTGACATTTTCAGTCCTTAGGACATCACCAACTGAGATATTGAGCGAATGTACAAATGTAAATTATTATTAAACACAATAAAATACATATTTCATAAGACCTTATTTTGAGGGCCTACACTCTAAACATAACATTTAACTCTGTAAGTGTTGAATTAACACTCATGGGTGTAAAATAACCCCAATGTTGTTGTTAATAACCAGAGTTGAACCAAAACAATGCCCATTATTATCTTATTTCCCAGCATGCTCTATTGCATGTTAATTTTAAGAATTGTTTGTTTCAATATCTATGTTTTAGCATGTACATTGATTTATTAATGAATGTTATGCTTCTCAAATATTTCGAAACTACACTGAACAAAAATATAAATACAACATGTAATGTATTGGTCCCATGTTTCATGAGCTGAAATGTTCCATATGCACAAAAAGCTTATTTCACTCAAATTGTGCACACATTTGTTTACATCCCTGTTAGTGAGCATTTCTCCTTTGCCAATATAATCCATCAACCTGACAGGTGTGGCATATCAAGAAGCTGATGAAATGGCAGTATCATTACACAGATGCACCTTGTGCTGGGGACAATAAAAGGTCAAATGTGCAGTTTTATCACACAATACAATGCCACAGATGTCTCAAGTTTTGTGGGAGCGTGCAATTGGCATGTTGACTGCAGGAATGTCCACCAGAGCTGTTTCCAAAGAATTTAATGCTAAATTGGGGGGGGGGTGCTGAGGAGTATTTCTGTCTTCCCCCATTTTGTGGGAAAAACTCATTCTGATTGGCTGGGCCTGGCTCCCCAGTGGGTGCACTCCTGCCCAGTCATGTGAAATCAGTAGATTAGGGCCTAATAAATGTATTTAAATTGACTGATTTTCTTATATGAACTGTAACTCAGTAAAAAAAAATGAAATTGTTGCATGTTGCGTTTATATATTTTTTCAGTATTATTCCAACATGTTATTTGGATTTATTACACCCGTTACTGAAATGGTTGTTCCAGTTTAGATTCTTTAGGTAGTCTCATATTTCAGTCTTCCCAACCCCGGCAGTCGTTCTGAATGCAGGATGCGGGTGATAAAAAAAATCACAAAGTTCGATATCCCCACGCTGGCCTGCGTAATGTAACAGGTTGCGTTAATCACCCAACATGTCATGTTGTTCAGATTACCCAAACATGGGTTCATTTGACCATCAATTGTGTTTCTATTAAAAAAAACTGTTGAAGACTTCAGTTACCCAAGTCATACACTGTTCTCTCTGCTACCACACTGCCTGCGGTACCGGAGTACCAAGTCTAGGACCAAAAGGCTGGTGCAAATCCAGGCTGTATCACATCCAGCTGTGATTGGGAGTCCCATGGGATGTCGTCAAGGTTTGGGGAAGTCCATCATTGTAAATGAGAATTTGTTCTTAACTGACTTGCCTCGTTAAATAAAGGTAACATTAAAATAATAAGACTGCTGAACAATTATTCAAATGCCCACCCATAGTAGTTGATCTGCTGGGTCATATCTCAATAACCCAGCGTCAACAAACCAACCTTGCTCTTTTTAAAACAACCCAACTAAGTGGCCCAATCTAAACAACTCAGTATTTTTTTGTGTAAACCCTCAAAATAAGTCCTTATGAAATACATATTGTATTGTAAAAATATTCACCTAGGATGTCACATGGTGAAGTCCATGGGACTGAAAATGGATGTATGCAACAAGCATGTCTCTGTCACAAACATTTTTTTATTCATGGGTGGAAACTCAAAAGGCAAAGCATTCTGTGAAATATATGCAGATAAAGCTTTACACTAAACAGTGTTAATTCAACGCTGGTCAGTTTCTATATGGGCCAACACTTTCAGTGCCAATATAGCACTGGGGAATTTGCTGTCTGTGTATGCTCACGTATATGGAATGTGCCTACCTGGGTGAGAGTTTATACACACAGGAGGCCGGGGGTAGGTGGTCGGGGGACGGGGCTGGAGGTCGGGGGACAGGGCTGGAGGCCGGGGCTGGGGATCGGGGGTAGGTGGTAGGTGGTGGTATTTCAGATAAATCACTCTAGGGTTGCTGAACAGTCAGTCCTCACCTATGTAAACGCACCCCTGAGGGCAACAGATTCATCTGCAAGAGGACCATTCAACCTCACCAGCCCACACACCGTCCCCATACACACTCACACATACAGCACATTTCCCCCTCCCCATATCACTCACACACACATACGCTCACACACACTGTGACACCCCCTCCCCCCACAAACACACACACATCATCCCCATACACACACTCCCCCCTCCCCCCTCCCCTTTTCCCCATGTCCCTTTTGTCTGGATGCAAATGGACTTTAACCCTGAATTAATGGATAACTCTCTAGAAGGAGGTAACAATGTGATGCTAGCCTGCCACTAATCCACTCACATGTATAATATAGAGTAAACTCACTGACAGTCACATCACTGCTGACAATTTAGATGGCATTTTGGTGTATGTTTACATTTGAGTAATTTAGCAGACACTCTTATCCAGAACAATTGCTTACAGGAGTAATTGGGGCTAAGTGCCTTGCTCAAGGGCACATCAACAGATATTTAACCTAGTCTGTTCAGGGATTTGATCCAGAGACCTTTCAGTTACTTTCCTAACGCTCTTAACCATTAGGCTACCTGTCACCCTATAAATGTCAGAGGAAGATAGCAGCAGGATTAACGTTTTCATAAACAGTTGTTGCTGTTGCTGTTGTGGAGGCAGATCTATAAATGTGCAATGTTCTATGATAAAATGCTTCTCCTTACTCTTAAACCTCAGTGGGTATTGTGGAATGAACCAAGTCTTTAATTTGGGGCACATTCTCACAAAACACACACACGCACACACTGCTGCATATTCAGTCTCTTGTACAATGGAAAGCCAGCAGGAACAGTGAAAGGATGGGGTCAGGGGTACAGAGCACTAGGGGTTAAGGGGGTAAGGGGAACCTGTGGGGGAGCGTAGGGGGTAGGTAGCAAGTAGGGGACCATATGGGGGTTCGGTGGGGGTAGTAGTAGGGGGGTTCAGTACCATTACCCTAGGACAAGACATAACTGCAACACAAAAATGTAAGTCAAGTAAGGTTGTTCAGAGGACGTGTGTTCTGACCGTTCCTCTGTGTGTGGGTGTGTGTGTTCTAAACGTTCCTCTGTGTGGGTGTATGTTCTGACCGTTCATCTGTGTATGTGTGTGTGTGTGTGTGTGTTTCTGCTTATTCCTCCTACCCCCTCGTCTTCTAGTGCACTTGCTCGCTGTCCCATATAACTCAATGTTCCTGGAGGCCCATAAGCCCAATCTATGAAATATCACCCCTCTGTTTCACGTCAGGAACACACTCCCCCACGATACTACCAATGTAAAAATTAATCTGAGGAAGAGGCCACCTGTTGCCAGGGACGACAGAGGAATAGCAAAGTAGAAGAGGAGGAAGGGAGCAGTGGGATAGAATTATGGAATGAATGTTTTTAATGCAACAGCTCATGTAAAATCAAAATACATGTCATATAAACGTATGTAGGTACAGCTTTATGGAAAGCCTATGCTGATGTTCAGGGTTATAAAAAGGTTAGGAGGCACCTATATGAAGTAGAAACTGGTGGTGGGTAGGTAACCCTTTTAGCGGAGCAGGGGGATAAAAGAGAGAATGATTAGTATTGTATCAGTTCCTTCTCCCTTCTTCCAAATGCCCTGAATTGTTCCTCTTCAAACTGTTTTATATGACGTTCTAAGAACACTAAATTACCGAGTCTTGGGACCATGTTGTGGCAGTGATGCCTGGGTCAGCTGGCGCTATCTTGAGATCTGCCTCGGGCCTGGAGAGACGGGGATGGAGATGGATCAGACGGGGAAGAAATCAAATAGGAAAGGAACGTTGGCAAAAAAAGCAAGAGGGAGAGAGTTGGCTCTTTGTCGGGACGAACCTATTGGATCAGCGTTTGCATTGACCTTTCAACCCACTGCTGGGTCTGAAAAAGGTTTCGGACACAAACTTTATTTTCTTCTCTCTGCGGGCAGCTGCTGTGGGGTGACCATCGCTATCGTTCACATTACTTACCTCGGCCACGCCACTCCTTGTGATGCTGTTGAAGATAGGAGAGAGATAAAACTTGTGTTTTTTAATGATGGAACGGAGAGGAAGAGAAAGAGAGAGAGAGTGAGTGAGAGCGAGAGGGACAGATGAAGGGTATAGGCAACAACCAACTGCGTCAGCAGAGAGAGGGAGGGTGACAAGGCAGCCCTTGTCTCTGTCCCGGAGACTGCACCAGCAGCTGCGATAAAAAGACTTTAGACTGAAACCCTGGAGAGGAATGATGGATGGATGGAGGGATGAAGGGAATGGTAAAGAGGGCAGAATGCCTAGCCTGGCGTTTAAGAGACGGCTCTGTTCACAGCCTCGGCATCCTGTACTGTAAGACTCTGTTATGGGGTACATGCATATTGTGACGACGTCAAAGGGGGAAATACCTATGTCCTCAATAATGGGAAGATTGCAGCTTGACCATCCTCGACTACTGTGCTGTACTGGAATTTTATGTATCATACAGTACATGCATATTAGCATGTCAAAGACCCATAAAAGGGGGTTCTGTAATCTGGGCCTTTGCTCTGGCCTGCTTCTCAACTATGGCGCTATAAGACTCTCTCCTATGCCCTCTGTCTGTCTGACTACCCAACCAGGCAGCCACACATCATGGGCTCACATGTTCTGATCGCGGGCGGCCCAGTGTTTTTCTATGTCCATTCCTTGCTGTGGTTAAACCGTTTCTGCGTGTGTTCTATGCCCACCTGTCGAATCATGAGGACTCTAAAAACAAGGGGGAGTGAAGTTTGTGGTTAAACTGAACAGTGTGAGTGTGTTTGCATATGGCCTTTTCCGGAGCAGGCTCTCTTCAACTCCAGTTCTAGAGAGCTCACGTGACCATGTATTTATTTTACGAGGCCGATGCCAAGGAACCATCTTAAGTTACCCATAGACACTGATCTGAGGTCCGTTTTTCCATTTCACCCCTAATGTTTAAGGTTAAGATTCAGGCAGGGTTAAGCTGATCCTAGATTTGTGCCTGAGGGTAACTTGTACCCAGAGTGTCCGTGGCACCTTGAAGTGTTTTCTGTTTACCAGAGAGCAGTCTGTTGGCCCAAATTGGAAGCAGAAACAGGTTGAGTGCCTGATTCTTAACCCGCTCCAGCTGTGGTCCTGCCTGCCGCACCGCCCCCGCACCGCTCCACCCACGCTCGCAGTCAGGCTTTCATGGCCCTGTTAGGAACCTGCAACTGAATTATACACCCCATACACACACACACGCATGCAATCACACACACACACACACGCTCAGCAATACCAGGAGCATTCACACATCACCAGCAAATGTGAACCAAGTTTGGTTCTGTCTGTGGACAAACTGCCCGCTAAATCAAATCAAATGTTATTTGTCACGTGCGCCGAATACAACAGGTGTATGTATACCTTACCGTACACCTTGTGTTTTCTTACCGCTCTGAACTGACAATGCAGTTTTAAGACAATGGAATTAGGAAAATACACAATAAAATAACAATAATGACGCTATATACAGGGGGTACTGAGTTAATGTGCGGGGGTACAGGTTAGTCGAGGTAATTTGTACATGTAGGTAGAGGTAAAGTGACTATGGATAGATAATAACCAGCGATAGCAGCAGTGTAAAAACAAAGGTGGGAGGGGTCAATGCAAATAGTTGATTATTGTGAGAACACACTTTTGTTATTTTATTTAGTTTGCATTTGTAATTGTTATGGGATTGCATGCTAATATTGCCTTTGTGGTATAGGACACTATTTATAAGGGGTTTATTTTTATGTTGTATTACAGAACACACAGTGCATCAGGGTTTAGTCGCTAGAGCGGGCTAGAGGTCAACTTCCTGAGTGAGGCCCTGGTCAACCTGACCATCCCACTTCCCTTCCCCATAAATCCTACCAAACATTTGTATTCCAAAAGCATGACAAAACTCTGGTGTGTGTTTCAAGTACAGTGAAATGCCTTTCTTGCAAGTTAAAAACCCAACAATGCAGTAATCAATATCAATGTTACACTAAAAATAACAAGGTAGAACAAAAACACCTCAATAAATAAAAATGAGAAATAAGAGCACAAGAAAGTAAGAAGCTATAGACAGGGTCAGTTCCAGGGTCAGTTCCGATACCATATTTACAATGTGGAGGGATACTGGAGAGATAGAGGTAGATATGTGTATGGGTAATGTGACTAGACATCAGGATATATGATAACACAGAGTAGCAGCAGTGTAAATTATGATTGTATGTGTGTGTGTGTGTGTGTGTGTGTGTGTGTGTGTGTGTGTGTGTGTGTGTGTGTGTGTGTGTGTGTGTGTGTGTGTGTGTGTGTGTGTGTGTGTGTGTGTGTGTGTGTGTGTGTGTGTGTGTGTGTGTGTGTGTGTGTGTGTGTGTGTGTGTGTGTGTGTGTGTGTGTGTGTGTGTGTGTGTGTGTGTGTGTAGAGTCATTATGAATGTGTGTGTAGGTTATGTGTTGAAGTGTCAGTGCTTGTGAGTGTAGAGTCCTGTGACTGTGCGTAGAGACAGTGCAAAAATGTAAATTAAATACAAAGGTCAACTCGGATAGTCTGTGTAACCATTATATTAGCTATTTAGCAGTCTTATGGCTTGGGGATAGAAGCTTTTCAGGAGCCTGTTGGTGTCAGACTTGATGCACCGGTACCGCTTGCTGTAAGGAAGCAGAAAGAACAGTCTATGGCTTGGGTGGCTGGAATCTTTAACGATTTTCCAGGCCTTCCTTGGTGTGTGTGCATGTGTGTTTTTAGATTTTCCGGGCTTTCCTTTGTGTGTGTGTGTTTGTTTAGATGTAATTGATTACCTGAAATTATTTAAACCTATTGTATGTATGTTTTGAGATTTATTTCATATGAGCTTCAGTTTATTGCCAGGCACCACATTAGAGATATAGAGATATTATCTTTATCTCTCTCTCTCTCTCACACACACATGGTCCCGAGACAGAGCAAGCTCTTTCCCTCCAACCGGCAGTGTAGAGGTTAACCTCGTAACGTCATGATTCCTGGGGCGGTGACCTATGTAGGGGGCAGTTTAGGCTGGAGGAAGGACAGGGAAAGAAAGTCTGACTATCAAGTCTCACGTCCTACTTTAAACTACACGTTTCTCATTTATTTTCGAGACGCACATTTTGAAAGTTTTTTTGTATATTTTATTTTCTATTTAGTACTGAATTGATTTTTTATGCAAAAGTAAACTTATTAGTAAACGGCTCAGGACTGTGTGTTTGTGTCCTCTTTGCTTTTACATTTATTTGCGTTGTGAATCCAGATGGGTAATATGTGGGTTGTATTCTCTCCATGGCGAACAGTTGATAATCAGTGTTTTTTACTTTAGCGCGCCAAATCGCACCTTTTATGCACAAGCTCGTCGAAACCGTTTAAACCTGATCAAAGGTCTTCGACGGGCGCAAGTAAACGCCATGGACATTTACGCGTGTGCTAAATAGTTAGAGGTTCCTTATAACTCAGACCGTGTGTTTGTGTCCGTTCGTCATCTTTGAAATGGCACAACAGTGTGCTTCTGAAAGTCTGAGAACCGTGAAATTCTTGTGGTAGGACGCGAGCTGGGAAAGAGGGGGTGTGCCGAAACTTGTTTTTCTGCTGCCAGTAGCCTAGTTTGATAGATGTAGGGTCTTTTTTTAGAGGAAAGAAAATGTGAAAATTCTGACTGGAGGCTCCGATGGGACTCGATGTTAACCAGCTAACGTTATATCTCTCCAAGATGGGGACGTCTTCGCTCTCAATCTCTCTGTCTCAGACTCCTCCATAGATCCGGTCCACGACTACAATCAGAAATGCAAACAAAACAGTAATGGCACGGGGAAAGTGTGTGTTTGTGTTTTCGGTAGGCTATGTGTGGGAGGGAGGGAGGGGGGCATACATGTTATCGGTCGGTGTGTGCATGTGCCCCCACCCCTAATTAAAAACGGCAAGAAAGCTTTGTCCTGGACAAGGAGAGGGAGAGATGGGGTTTGCGTTACGTTCGTCTTTCCATCAATTTTCTGTTTAATGTCAACGCTCGAGCTCCATTGTGGGAAGAGAGACGCGTCATCCAGCCATAAATGTGCGATTATACAGTCTCAGGAAGACTGCTCGGACGGATTCCGTCTCGCGCGCTCACAGGCACAGGATCCGGTGTTTCTAAAACACTATGTGCAGAGTTCGAGCGAACGGAACCCCCCAAAAGATGATTACTGAAGTTATTTCTTTGGAATAAACAGTACCAGGAAAGGAAGTGGAGAGGTTTTCGAACATTATGTATATTAATGCGGATAACCTTTAATAAATCACTGATTTGATTAGATAGACTAGTTAGATTACACTTGCAGGGATTAAGACTGTTTGAAGATTTACATTTTAAAGAGGGTAAGGTTTTACACCTTATCTATATTTTTTGTTTTATTCTCCCTTCTGCGTAAATCAATAGCGATACCGTGTGTTATAAATGGGCTACAGTTTTGTGCGGGACCGACTGTCGTTTTTATAGGTAGGTGTTTTCTACTTTCCACATTTTTATTTATCATTGTCACTGTGAATTACAGAATACAAACAAACTGCTGTATTTTGCACGGATGACGTTTTTAAACGTTGATAAACTCTCACATAACGGCTTGAATAGACTGGCGTGTTATAAACTGGTTTAGATGTTTTTATTTTGTCATAGGCTTTGCGTTTCTAATTGCGTCTTGTTTAGATGGATTGCAAACGCTGCAAGGACACACACATGCATTTAAATAACAACGCGTTCTTTATTTATTTAGTCAAAACGGAAATGTGTTGTATGTTTTCCATTTATCAAATAAATTACTGCTCTTTGTATCCGATTTAAATATGCACTTTTGGCGATTATAACACTGCAGTAATGATTGTAGCATGCATTTATTTTCCCACAGTCTCTAGCAGCTGAAATATAACATTCGTAGTAATAACCTTGTGTCAATTGTTCTAGAGTTGCTATTTATTCACCTCTTATAGCGCAACCTTTATGGTTAAATTTGACTGCGTAGCACAGCCTTTTTCCGAGACAACACCATTTTTCCTGTAGCCTATTTGCACATTGAAACCTTTGACATTCTGACCACCTTTGTTGTAGACTACCTAAATTACTCAGGGTGACTTTAGAGTCGTCTATAAGCAGGACTACATACACCGATCATGTTGCCTGTGTTGTTCATCTGTAGACAACTTTTAGGTTTGGATATGACTGTGAGTGAGCCTCTTACGTCGGCCACATTTAAAAAGTAGAATAATGACTATCTTTACTGATTCGGCATGGTTTTGGCGGGTAGCGCATCGCTCTAATGTAATGTATGGTTATAAACAAGGGACTTTTTAAAAATCCATAAAACATTTCATATGGATTGCTTATTATTAAGGTATTGGTCACACACACACGCACACACTCCCACACTCCTATTCGAGGAAGGACAGGATGAGGCCTGTAGAGATTTTGATGCCTGACCATCGAACTATGTGAAGACAGTTTGTCGCTTTCTTCGTGCAATTGGGTAGGCTACTTAAAATAGTGTTATATGGTAATGCGATAAGTTGATGCGTATCTGATTGTTAACAGTGCTTCATGTGCGAAAAGAACACTTCGTTGATTCCTGAATCACCACCACACACGCACGAGCCGAAACGTACACACTCACACACACACACTTGAGGGAACAACACACACACTTGAGGGAACAAACGTCACATGATTATTTAAAATATCAATGGTTGAAGAAATGTTCAGTTGTTATTGTTGTTTATTTCCTGAAGTTTGGAGAGATTTAACCCAGAGATGGTAAACAACAACATGTCGACATTTTGTGACTCTCTTGTCTTAGCACATTGAGGTTTCGTGCAGTCAATGTTTTATTTATGTTCTCTGTCAGAGGATTTGGAGTAGGCTACGTAATTTGACAATTATTGATTAGCTAATACAACAAGCAATACATTTGTGGCATAAGGCCTTATGTTACGCCACTTTTCTCCAAATTGTTTTATAGAAGCCTATTGTTTTGTAGTTTCACTTCCAGAACAACTAAAACGTATTTTAAATTTTAAAGTATGATTTCCATATAAAATGATCCATAATCAATAACTTATTCGATTAGGGCCTACATTAATTACGCCAATTATTACCAATTAATTAATTATGACATTTAATAATGATTGCATTTTGAAATAAACCAACAGCAAGCTTCAACGATTAACATGTTTCATTATCTAAATTATGTAATTTTATAATGAACCACACATGATCCAGTAGGCTCCACTGGTTTATACCTTCACCTTAAATCGATTAAATAATTGTTTGCGCCAACCCAAAGCTTTTAGCATGTTCAGGTTGCTATAGTAGTTTTTTTTTATTTTGCGTAGTTTAACGTTTAGCCTCTTCTATAAAACAGGTCGTAATGAAGGAGGCATGTGCCATTTATAGGAGCTGGGCATATACTTCCACTAATGAGGTGCAGGTTTGCTTCTATCGATAACCCGGGACCAGGGACTCAGACCCGGTTTTAAAATGACAAATGATGGTCTTGGCAGCTTGGCGGCTTCCTGCTCAACGATGTTTATCTGATAGGCCTAACCAATGTTGATGCTCTGGTCTATGTAACATGTAGACGTATGCTTAGTAATACTACCTTACAATCTAATAACTCGTACTTCCTATCCAGTCATGCACTTATTGTATTCTTTTGCACTATTTCAATTGCACATAGAACGTTTAGGTGGGAAATATTCAGTGTATTCCTGAATTGCAATCGAGAACCTAGAGACAGCGAAAAACACCTCAATGTTATAAGGCCTTGACTATTGACTTCACGTTCAACATAGGCCTACACTTTAGTCACCTGTCCACACAAGAACGAGCCTCTTCTTTAGCCGCTTCTTCCTCCTCCTTCTCCTGCAACCGAAAATCAGGGCATATCATATCTCACATCTCTGAACGCAGGCCTAAGCAAATCGTGTCCAATCATGTTGTGTGTGTTGAGAGTGTGTAGGTGTGAAGCCAGGGGTGTCATACTTTTCACTCGGTCATATTTTATATGGAGCAAGTTTTCATAGACCCCATGGCCATTCCCCGGCTTGTTCTCTGTTGAGAAGGGAACGCCAATTTGCTTCCCCTGGTCGAATGATGCCAGTAAAACTGCTCGAACCCTAATTAGCGAAAATGGTAGCTTTGCTGCGAGTCTCCGAGGTGTACAGATGAATGCACGTTAACTTGGACGTATAGGTCTTCATTCCAGGTTGGAACTCTCGTCACTAGTCAGCCACACACATGTATCCTGTATATTTAATCCCATTCTGTGTCCATATCTACTGACGGTGCTACAGTTTTGTTCAGGCCTAAACTGCGTTTCCACTATCTGTGTTGCGGTCCAAAGGCTTAAGGTAGAATCAGGCCTAAGCTGGCAACTCTTTTGGGGGACTTGATGGAACGTCCAGGTAATAGGCTCTATATTGAGGCTTTAGAAGGCTGCTTTATGTATGTTCAACTGCTGATAATGAGAACATGTTAGCCTACATGATGGCGACCTCGGTAATGGATGGCATTCTGTCCCAGTGTATTGCCCAAGCCCATTGTAACCTTCTTGTTGTTTGGCAAGCTGTTCAAAAGCTGAAACATGCTGGCATTCTGCAGGTTTGTGATGAAAATTAGGCTGTTGTCCTTGACATTACCAATTTACTTATACTCCTTTGTGGTTAATTTCACTTTGTCGATGTGTAATATAATTCACTCACTGTTATAAATGTAGACTTTGGCTATTTTGCGTGGTCACCAAAATATGTTGATGTGAGAGAAGCATTCAGCCATTCTGAAATTATAGACCTAAAATGAAGTTGAAGAAAAATATCTTATGTCTTTTAAAAAAACGACGTTTATACAAATATGTGCTCAATGCTGCTAACATTGGAGATATTTGGTTTACAGCCATACCTGCTGTAGCTTGTAGTGTTTTATAACATATCGGCGATGGCCTGTTGTGAAGTCGCTATCTATCACGATGACCAGAAATAGCAGCTTCTCATGCACACACTGAGCTTAAAAGGTCACGTTGCTTTTCGGCTGAAGTTCTAGTCCATCATGTCGTGTTTTGGGGACGGTGTCCTCACCAGGGTCTTAGGACCTGCACATTCTGTCTGGGTGCATGTGGTTATACCAAAGTTGAATTTATTGATATAGATGTATAGGCCTAAAAACACACAAACTGAAGAGTTGCTGAGTTGCAGTCTCCACACACCCTTGTTGACCAATCAGCCATCAAAATATAGGGCTTACCGTTTATATGTTACTCCTAGAGCCCCAGACATAGACTACACCTACATTTAAGAACGTGTTTTCAGTAAATGTTATTTTAGTAATAACCGCAGAGATATTTCAATAAACCTATTTTATTTTGCCATATTTCAGTCGGTCAGTAATTTCATCAATGTCTCGGAGGGATCAGCCTATACCTTCGACTTATTAAGGCGTTTCCCTGGTGAAAAGCCCTGTTTGGAATTCGTCATCATTAGTGGACATCAGAAATATTTTCGTAAGAATAGAATTGTTGCCTGCTGTAGAGGCCCTCCCGTAGAGATCTTCAGTTGGCCCTCATTTACCTCGCCCTGTCTGTCAGTGTTTCCCGTTGACTGCGAATTGCACTGGGAATATGTAGCTATACCCTTCCTAAGTTAATTCAGCTTTACCTTAGGACCATTGCATCTATACGTGACACCCCTTATTTATTTAGAATACCCAGTCGTTTTACGCACACACTTGCGCACACGCTAGAAGCAGCAGGCTCCATTGCCTACAGACATTGCCTCGAGCGCGGAGGCGAGTGAACTGTGCTGTGCGGACGTCCTTTGGTTCTAGAATGGTCACGGTGAAAACACAGGTCAAACAGAAAGACGCTCGTCTCTCCAGCGGAAATGAAAACTCCAGCCTGGCTTTTTGGAAGTGGGCCTTTGCTGGCAAAAAACGCCCCGCTCTAGTAGTTTGGGTGTCAGAGGGGACGGGAAGGGAAGGGGGGAAAGTGTCAGTCAAGAACGCTTTATTGCTCGATGACAATCCCTCGCGCAGGACCGGTCTGTTTCAAGAGTAATCAGTCAATCCGCATTAATTATCCGTGCGTCCCCTCCTTATAGTGTAGCTCGCGCTGGCACACAGACGAGAGAGAAGAGAAAGTGTGTGTGTTATGCTTTCTACACACACCGAGCAGACGAGCACCCACCCAACCCCCCACCTTTTAAGTGAAAAAGAACCAATAAAAATCAGGCAGTAAAGGGCTTTTTCTTGTCACTAAATAAATTAAATGCAGATTTCTGTTTTAAGTGCGGGACCCCTTTTGTGCAGGCGAGGAACATACTTCTTTATTGTCCCGATGTCATTAGTTTTAAAGACAACGGTGCTGGAGAATGGAATGGGAGAGAGAGGTTGGACGGTGATTTCTTCTATATAAAAAATCACAACGAAATTAATGAAAATTATATATTTTTTTATCTAGAGGAAGGCGATTCTGTTTATCACTGAGTATGCATGCACCACCTAACTCGATGAAAGCATGTGAAATGTAGGTTGAATAGAAAACTGCCTGTCTTACATTAGAGTGATTTTACTAATGTAGTATTTCACACTTAGGCTATAGGTCTGCGTGTATCAGCCTAATGGGCACTAATGCATAAATTACAATACTGAAATGTATATTTGGCACATTTGGGGCTGGACAGTGAATCCTCAATTTTGAGGAATGGAGCAAGTCGGTGCTCACAATATCGATGATCAGATTGTGTGTGTGTGTGGACAAGTGGAGGCTCCAACCCATCGACAGGCCAATGGGGTCAGGACCCATGGAATGCGGGGTGTATATGTAGATTGAGATGCGATTAGACTATTGAATTAATACGTACAAGTCTAGGCTCCTCGTTTTACATTATTTTATTTTAATTATATTTATTAGTTCACGTCATTGCCATTGTCCACGGGGGATGATGTTGTATCATGTTTGATGCCGCTGGTCAGATGTTGGGATTTTGGTGTTTGTTGTAGTTCTACCAAAAGGAGATTGATTGAATAATGCCGATATATAGAGTGCATATCTAATGTTTCCTCTGATGTTTGACTGCTCATTAGATCTACACCAGAGATGCAGAGTGATCATTTTTGTAGTCTGGGATTTTTTTGGGCCTAAATTATGGTTTTGCAGTCAATTAGAAATTCTAACATTTGTAAAAAAATGTATGAAAACTAAAACACTAACTTCTTGATTAGATAAGTATTCAACCCTCTGAGTCAATAAGTAAGAATCACCTTTGGCAACAATTACAGCTGTGTCTTTCCGGAAAAGTCTCTAAGAGCTTTCCACACCCAGATTGTGCAATATTTGCCTATTAGGCCTATTCTTTTCAAGATGATTCAAGCTCTGTCAAATTGATTCTTGATCATTGGTAGACAACCATTTTTAGATCTTGCTATTGATTTTCAAGTAGATTTGAAGTCAAAACTGCAACTCGGCCACTCAGGAACATTCACTGTCTTCTTGGTAAGCGACTCCAGTTTAGAATTGGCCTTGTGTTTTTGGTTATTGTCCTGCTGAAAGGTGAATTCATCCCTTCTAGGATATTGTCTGTGCATAGTTCCATTTATTTTTCATTCTGAAAAAGTCCCCAGTCCTTAACGATTACAAGAAAACCCATAACATGATTACAGCCACCACTATGCTTGAAAATATAGAGAGTGGTACTCAGTAATGTGTTGTATTGGATTTTTTCCCAAATACATTATATTCAGGACAAAATGTTAATTGCTTTGCCACACTTTTTGTGGTATTACTTTATTTCCTTGCAAACATGTTTTGGAATATTTGTATTTGGTACGGGCTTCCTTCTTTTCACTCTGTCAATTGGGTTAGTATTGTGGAGTAACTACAATGTTGTTGATCCATCCTCAGTTTTCTCCTATCACAGCCATAAAACTTCGTAACTGTTTAAAAGTCATAATTGGCCTCATGGTGAAATCCCTGAGTGGTTTCCTTCTTCTCAGGCAACTGAGTTAGGAAGGACGCCTGTATATTTGTGGTGACTGGGTGTATTGATACACCATCCAAGGTGATATTAATATACTTCACCATGCTCAGAGGGATATTCAATGTCTGCTTTTTTAAAATTGATTTTTTTACCCATCTGCCAATAGGTGCCCTTCTTTGGAGGCATTGGAAACCTCCCTGGTCTCTGTGTTTGAAAGTCACTTCTAGACTGAGGGACCTTACAGTGGGGTACAGAGATTATGTAGTTATTGAAAAATCACGTTAAACATTTTATTTGTTCATTTATTATTAATTTGTGCACATTTGTGCAAATTTCGAAAAACATAACTCCACTTTGACATGATGTGGTATTGTGTGTAGGCCAGTGACAACCAAATCTCAATTTCATCCATTTTAAATTCAGGCTGTAACACAACATAATTTGGGAAAAGTCAAGGGATGTGAATACTTTCTGAAGGCGCTGTATGTCAGCATTGTTGTAGCATTGCGTCATAAACTAATATGTTATATTCATTTTCATTATTATTATCATTAGGCTATTATTATTAGCTCTGTTCAGTTAGTGAATTAATTATGAAATCCTTCACCATTAAAGCAATGGGACCATGCTGGTCCATTCTGAATCATGCGAGATTGGATTTAGCCTATTCTTAAGAGAGGGAACATTTAAAACAATTTATTGTCTCCTTATTTTCTGCCCTTCTTGAGATATTGTTGTTTTCTTGTAGCAAGCAATGTATGTAGCTAAGCCCAATTCATGGTAACAAGTAAAACAACACCCATGTGAGGTATTCTTGAACAGTTATGGTAATACTCCAATTTGCGATTGTAACGTATCCTACTTACTGCGTAAAGTCGGAAATATCCACTTACTTAAGCATGGTTATTGAATAGCTGGCAATAAAAACGTACGCTAACGTTTAAGAAACACCGATGAAATGACACGAGTCCAAGGTTTTCTACCACAGAATCCGAATCGACCTCGCTCTCGCTCTTTATCTCTTTTGCAAACTAATCGTTTTTGTGGTTCGTATCTTGGAAAAACAGCATTCCCATTTCAAATAAGAGCTAAATAGTTGTTGCCTGTCATTGTAGCCGTTTTACCTTCCATTTTCTTTATGCAACGTTGTTATTCCATCGCATTAATCCGCAAATCTAGCCTCTACATTTAATACAACATGTAATTTCCCCCTTTTTAACGTATTCCCTTTGATTTAGTCACTCTTGACTCTCCTTTTGCGCTGGGGCCAACGGGGTTCGCCGTGGGGGCGCCTTGAAACAGCCTCTCCTTATCTCCTTTCATCGTTCAACCCGGGGCCGCCTTGAAACCGCAGGGCCAGTAATTGCTTTTTTCAGGCAGCCCAGTGCGGACTGGCCAGCAGCCAATCAGAACCTTGTTTACACTCTGTGATTGACAGCACCCTGGCAACATGCCAACCAATCAGACACTTTACACAGACCGAACGCTCGAGTTTTAACCCTTTACTTCCATTAAAAACAAACTGGGAATGGACTGGGAATATTAGCCTATAGCTCATAGATTTTTAACATGGAAACACACAAGGCCATATCCTTCCTTTTTTAATTGACTACATTAGGGAACCGTGAGCAAAACTAACCCCGAGGACAGTAATGCTATCAAATTACATTGTGATTCGATTTCCCAAACCCTGTGTGTGTGTGTGTGTGTGTGTGTGTGTGTGTGTGTGTGTGTGTGTGTGTGTGTGTGTGTGTGTGTGTGTGTGTGTGTGTGTGTGTGTGTGTGTGTGTGTGTGTGTGTGTGTGTGTGTGTGTGTGTGTGTGTGCGTGCGTGCGTTTGCGCGTGTGTGTCATGACAGTAAACATAAACAGACCCCAAAGTTTTTACATCCCGAGTTATTTAGTCTATTATTTGAATTGCTCCTGCATTTCTGTTGTTCCCTTAATGACCTTTTAATCTACTTATTTTCTATTATATTTACCAAATGTTACAAACATATATTTGTAGGCATAATTTATAAATATGATACTCATCATGATACTGATCATCAAAACCTTTTGCCTATTTCTGGTGACACAAGTAAGGCATAAGTGTGAAGCTATAAAAAATGTTATTGTAAAATAATACAAATAAAAACTGCCAATGTTATCCAAAGATTTTTCATTGTTTTAACCTAGTTTGGTGATTGACGTGTAGGCCTCGTTAATGTGATCACAATATTCTGTTGACTTCCTAGTGATCAAAAAGTGTATATTTTCTGCTTTTCACTCACAGTGCTGCCTGTCTCCTTGCGTTTGTGTGGAGGGCATGCTGTTCTCTGCAAAGGGCTTGAATCAAACGCCCGCCGTTTTGTTTTGCGAATCCAGCAACTTCGCCATTGGTTTACGGCACCATCCAATCGGAGACTCTGTTTATCACGGGGCGCGTCTCACGGGCACGCTTCTCATTGTGTTTACCAAACCAATGGGCTTGCGCGTTCCCTTACTGTCCCTCCTTCGCGCGTAGTTGTGGCACTAGCGGATACAGTGGGAGAGTTTCTGTGTGGATGTGCGATCTTCGATTCACTAGAAGCCTGTACTTCTACGATGCATCTCTATACCTCAACTGCACAATACAATCTGCAGACTAGGATGTAACTATTTCCACGTTTTTCTTTGTTGTACGCCGCTTTTTTTCATTTGTATGTTTTCGTACTATTTTTTAAATCATTAATTGTTATGCAAGGAATAACTTACCAGTAAGTAATTTCTTTATTGTATCCATTTTGAATGTGTGTGATAATAAACATGTATACTTTCAAAGTGCTGCTTTTAAGAGTCTTTGTAGTAGAAAATGTGTGTTATTTTAGACTGAGAGGGTCTGGAGCAATTATATGTAAAGAATATGCATGAATTTAATTCACACTGCACATAGATTTTATTGTTTTGTAGTAGTCCAGTAAGCCTATAGTATTAATAATGAAAGTAATAACAGTAATAATATTGCTAACAAAATAATTATAATTATAAATAGTATAATAACAAATACAATAGTGAGCATAGTGTTATATTATACAACAACAATTCATGACAATGCAGCGATTTTAATAATTGTACTTGAGCCAAGTTGCTCATGCTGTTGACAACCTAAACGTTGGTTGTTGTATAGACAATTATTATTGTACAGTTAAACAACAATCTCCAATTACTCTCTCATGATGAGATGAGATGCCACGTTTGCAATTTATTGTATTTTAATATAGTTTACAGTTATTTGGTTGTATCCGTTCTATTCTTTTTCGCGGTTCAGATACCACCATTTGGTGCTAAATAATGGATTAATTATATTTGTGTTTTGTTGTTTTAATATCAGTAGTTGATTACATAGGCTTAGCCTACTACAGTTTTTCACAGTTGTTATCGAGGGGGCTTTGCCAGTAGAGAGATCTTGACGAGTCCCACCCGGCAGTTTTCGCTGTGCTTGGAGTGTCTCTCTCGCTTAACTGGCATTTGAATATCTTGATTTAGTATGCCAGTTATGACTTGTGACTTTGCTTTACAGCAAAATAGTGAATTGCATTGAGTACGCTCTTGGGCCCAACGTAAAGCCGTGTAGAGAACACATGACAATGATAGCAGTTATGTCCTTACGAGAGTCTATTCTTTTTCAGATGTTTGTGCTTTATATGCCCAAAATGCCGTACTTGTATTCCAATCTCATGCGGGGGACTGGGAAGAGAGTAGAAATTAGTGCTTGTTCCACCTCAGTGCTTATGCAGGCTTTTCATGTAGCCTATTGCCATTCGACTGGTAGTTTTCGAAGGGGGATTTTTTTTGTCTCCTGATAGTTTGACCCTTTGGGGCAGCGATTGGGGGGGTGAAAGAGAGAGTGTCTGTCACAGAGGAGTGGAAGGAAAGGAAGTCTCAGCGTCTCCTAACCTAGAGTAGCCTACTCCCACGTTGATCCCAGATTTAAATAGGCCCAGGCTACCTTGTTTTTTAATCAGATTTTAATAAGTGATTTTTAATGTGATGGGCTCTCGTCAGCTCTGTGACGCTCTTGGAGGACCGTAGGCCTTGGCTCCTACATTGAATGTAAATGTTGTTTGGGTCGAAATGCATAGTTTGAGTGGCTTCGTGTTAACGTAGAATGTAAACATTTTAGCCGTTTGTTGACGACGAATAATGTAAAAATGTATCAGTGTCAAATGAGAAGAAGCCATGTACCTTTGATTGTTGCAACATGAAATAACAGAATTGTTTTCCATATAGTCCCATCAGCCTACTTATTTATAAAGAAAATAAAAAACCTTAATTGCATCACCAGGAATGTTTATCAATTTTTTATGTGACTATTTGAATTGAAATTGCATTTTTTAATTGCATTTAGTAATTATAGCTCTATGTAATTGAATGAAATATAATATTTTGGATCACAGTGTGAGGCGTCTAGGCCTTTCATAACCAAGACCATTTTTAAACGATTGTCAACATTTTGAATGCAAAATACTCTCTCTACCATACACATTGTCATGCTCAGGGATTTGGATATGTGCAAATCTCTCACTGAGCACCGTGTACACACGCACACACACACACACACGCACACACACACACACACACACACACACACACACACACACACACACACACACACACACACACACACACACACACACACACACACACACACACACACACACACACACACACACACACACACACACACACACACACACACACACACACACACACACACACACGCATACACACACGCACACACACACGTCAGCCTATGCTGCGTGAACCTATAGGCCTCTGTTCTGTCGGTTTGAGAGAACCTTGTTTTGCTCAGGATAGAATTCCTGAAAGTTTGACTAGAAGACCTACTGTTTTAGTAGAATGTTCGCTGTATACTTTTCTCCTTGAAACAGCAAGGGGACCAGTTGGTTTAGCTCGCCATTTGATATTTTCTTTGTTCTCTTATCTTAGATTTTATTGATATCATTGAGGTTCACCAATCACCGTATCAGCCTCTATGTGCGCTGAATGGACGTGCTATGGAAGGGGCCTAATACATTGCCCAATGAGGTGTGTTTTGTGAACATAGGCCCACCTATCCATATTTGAGCGCCATGGGGTGTTCCATTGAACTGAATGACTAGGGCTATAAGACACACATGGGCTTGGTGATTCCCATTCCTATATTTATTATTACGTTTTCTCTCCCTGGCGGTAAACGTCATTTAGTTAGTTGTCTTATTATTCCTATATTTATTCTTACGTCTCTCCCTGGCGGTAAACGTCATTTAGTTAGTTGTCTTATTATTCCTATATTTATTCTTACGTCTCTCCCTGGCGGTAAACGTCATTTAGTTAGTTGTCTTATTATTCCTATATTTATTCTTACGTCTCTCCCTGGCGGTAAACGTCATTTAGTTAGTTGTCTTATTATTCCTATATTTATTCTTACGTCTCTCCCTGGCGGTAAACGTCATTTAGTTAGTTGTCTTATTATTCCTATATTTATTATTACGTTTTCTCTCCCTGGCGGTAAACGTCATTTAGTTAGTTGTCTTATTATTCCTATATTTATTCTTACGTCTCTCCCTGGCGGTAAACGTCATTTAGTTAGTTGTCTTATTATACTTGGTTGCCCCCACCCATGCCTACATGCATAATAAGTGATTGCCATTGTAAACGGGTGAGATGCAATGCTGACTTAACTATTCAGTTACATTTGCTTTAAACAAGCGATTTCAATGCTTCTTCTCAAGCACATTCACCGGTATGTCAGTAAAGAAAAGCAAATGTACAGACAGTCAATTTATGAGCCAGTCAAACTTCATTGACATGTCAGAATTGTCCCAAGTCTAACGAAATACTCTAGCTGATCCATTTCATATATCTACGTCGACATTTAAGTCTTCATAGTATTTTGTTTACCTCGACATATGTATAATGTATGCTCCTTTTAATGATGTGCAGTAGGCTATGGTCGAGGAAACAATTTTGATGCTTGAAGTTTGAGAAGGGGAACATTTGGTCTTTAATGGGCTGACTGAAAGATCAAACATTTGCTTCAGGTTTTATCTGGTTCCTTCTATCAGAGAGGGTGAGATATAGCATCCCCCCCCTCCCCCTCCCCACCACCACACACACAGACTGACTCACATCTAGGTTTCAGAATACGCTGATGCAGTATAGCTTTATGGTCCCCAACAATAAAACAACCCGTAGTTTAGGATGACCACTTCTTTTGTTGTTCAGTTTGTAGCCTTACCCGTCTCTTGTCTGCAATGGAGACCAAAGTAGGCGGTTTGGGTCTCGGCAAACGACCAGACTTGTAGCTTATACTTTACAGTAGGCTATTTGTTTTGGTTTAATTTAGTCAAACATATATAATTATTTTTTTATTGTTTTATTTAACCTTTATTTAACTAGCCAAGTCTGATATTTTACTGATATCTAAAAACACTTAAAAGGTATACTTTTGTTATGCAAGGTAGTAGTTTTGTTGGCAACATTACACAGCATGCGTGTGAGAATTACATGCCTAAATAATTATTTCAGAGTTTTTGTTCCATTGTTTTCAGTGCATTGACGTGGTCTTGTGTTTTCTCATTGTAGAACATGACCGGGACATACCTTTTGGTCGGCAAGGCAAAAACTCGACTGAATGCAAGACGACCTATCCGAAGTTCATAAAAGGGATTATTGCATCTGGGAAGCGTTCGATGCTTCTGGCTTTTCCTCTGGATTGGGGGATTTATTTCTTCTCGACAGAATGGAAAGCCGGGATTTCGCTCCTCCACACCACCTCTTGACAGAGCGGGGCGCGTTGGTTCACCATGCCGCCTCTCGGATAACTCCTGGCGGCCACAGCACCGTGCAGCACCCCGCTCATTTCCAGCCCGGAAAATACTATCCCTCTCACATCTCCATGGCCCCACATTCAGGTTGGTGTGAATACGAATTTGTTATGCAAAATAAGATGAATTATACAATTGTATTAAAACCTCTATGGTGTTTTTTGGCTGTTGGGAAGTGCTAACCTACAGACAGTTTATATTGTCTTATTTACCGCCCCACCCACCCCCACTCCCTTAAAAACGTAACTCTTGACGTTTTTCAGTGAAGAACGATAATTTATTGGAAAAGGAAATTAGTTAGTCGATGTGGTCATTCAGGAAATTAGCACTTGCTGTGGACTCTTTAGATATTTAATGTTTCAGTTTTAGGCAAAATGACGTTTTATTGAACTGTTTAGTGTTATTTTTTTACTTACCTGGTCAGAACCGATCCACTGGGTAAACACTGGTTGAAATAACGTTGTTTACACGTCATTTCAATTCAATTACTTTGAACCAATGTGGAATAGACGATGATTTGATGTCTGTGCCCAGTGGGAGTGTATTTTAATATGAAAAAGAATCGTGCTTCTTGTCAAACTAAGCACAAAATAAGATTATTTTGTTGAATTGCAAATTTAGTGAGATTAGGCTTATTCTAGACAAGACAATTTCTATTAAGAACAATATATACAACGTTAGGCCTATTTTTTAGATTACAGCCTATTATAACCTAGAGTATTGCATAATTCAGAAATATGATGGGATTATTCAGAAATCTATGGGATTATTATTATTATAATTAATTTGCTTTCAAGTGACATGGAATCTTATTTTATATGGTTTGATAGTTTCACTCAAAAATGTCAGTTTAATTAAATTGATGAATCATACTGTTATAATTGGGTTTTAATCCATTTGTAACTTTATATTCCCTTATTTACCATCAATCATTTGTTATTTGCTAAGATTATTGGTGTATGTGCGCTGGCAGGCTCTGTACTGCAGGGTGAGTGTGGTGCGTGTGGAGGTGGAAGGGGTTAAGCGCGAGCTGGTGCGTTCCATTCGGTTATCGGTGAGGCCCCGGGACTGTCCTGTGTCTGGGACCGGAGATCAGTCCGGTGGGAGCGGAGCTCGCGCTAATAGAGGTGCACGTAATACCAGAAAATCCCGTTTCTGTTATTCAGCACGGACGTGACGGGGCGAGAATGGTTTGACAGTGCATGCATTAGATTTTAAAAGGAGCCTTGGTATCCTGCCCCAAAGGAGGAGAAGAAGCAGGAGGGAACTGGTAAGGTGTGTGTCTGTGGCTTGGGGGAGGGGTGTCTGCTGCACCTAATCATGTATTGAATCATAACCGAGCGGATGTGTGTAGAAATCTAAAATAAATGTGTCTTGAGTGAAATCACATGAATTACTTATGTTGAGATGAAGAACCTGTGTTGTCCTAATATTTCTGAAAATGACTTTTCCAGCCGTAGATGTTGGTGTAAATATAGTACGCCTATCAATTAAATTATGCATTTGAATCGTTTTGTCTCTCCTGTAATAGGAGAGGTTCACAGTGAACGACATCGTAGACTGCATATATGCCTTAAATCTACAAGACTAATGGCATACTAGAAGGAACATCCAAGGAAGTCACACAGGCATTTGCGTTTCTTTTTTTCTTCGCTTTCATTCAAATAAGAAATGTCAGGCCGTCTTTGGAAATAAAAATGTAGTGACTATACCTTTTGAATGAAGATTGAATGAAGTAAAAAATAACAAAATAAAAGAAGATGAGAATTATGGTTAAATTGACAAATTATATAGAGACTGTATTTATTCCCACCACTCATGTTTATCATAGCAATTTGCGTTACAGTTATTTGCAGGTGTCTTATTCAATAGGTTAATTGGGGCTTAAAAAATAATAATCTTTCGAAGTTTTAGGACTTTCGCCATTTGGCACAGAAGAATTCAGTAGTTATGCCAAGTGCATTTAATGTAGAATAATTCCATAACGTTATTTAATCATTTGTTTGTGAATATTTTATAATTATTGCTTTTTTGAGGTTTAAGACATTTTATTATATTGTTTGTATATAATTGAATCACTCAATAGAGAAAATACTAATATTGAGGTAAATGAGTGGTGTATATGCCTGCCTGGGTTATCTTGGGCCCTATCTTACCCTAAAATACTGAAGTTGGAAGGTTGATTGGTGATCTAACCATAGTTCTAAAGTTTGAGGTTACTGAGGCCATATCTAGATGACACTGGTCACATACAATATCCTGCTCATGTGCACATCTGTCCCTCTCTTCTAAACCAACACTGTTGCCTTTATGATCATCTTACAGCATATATAGCTATGTATTTGGAGAGTGTTCGGAATTGGCTGCTCTCTGTACTTGTACAGTCACTTTGGTGGTGAGGCTATTATCTTACCACAGAATATTATTGAAATAATAATAACTATATTAAATGCTATTATATAGTACTTTAGCATTTATATAGTCTGTTAACATTTATATAGTTTTCAAAGAGCTTTACATTGTATTTTATTATATTTAGAATACCAGAGCTTCGGTATTCCTTCATTATTCCTGATGGCCGACTGACATTCTGATGGGGATTGTTTTTTGGATGGGCTTCTGGTGTAATGGGGCTGGGGAGGGGGGAACTTTGTGTTACCCCCCCCCTCCCCTTGAGATTCAGATAGCTGTCTGCCTGGCCTAGCCCTCTGGGCAGGGGGTTGATGTGATGTGAGGTGCAGGCAGGGCAGGGGGGAGGCAGGGGGAGGAGGAAAGGGTTTCAGGGTTTGGGGGTTAGTTAGATCTCCTCTCCCCGGGACTACTCCCCTGCCAAAACACACACACACACACACACACACACACACACACACACACACACACACACACACACACACACACACACACACACACACACACACACACACACACACACACACACACACACACACACACACACACACACACACACACACCAATGTTTTGCTTCTGCAGCAGGGTAATTCCAGAATCTCATTTTTAGATATGGAGGGGAAAAATGTCAATTTCCTTCTTTTGTCGTTGTTGTTTGTTCTAAATCTGTAACATGATCCATCTATAACGTCCACGTCCTTATAAGGATCAGCATGATGTCTGTTGACGAGGTGACTGAGTTATAACTGTTATATAGCGTAACTATAAACCTCAGCCCCTCCGATGAACACCAGTGATATAGAGTTGGCAGTGAGGGTTTGATATCTGCGCTAGGACTCTTTGTCTTTCTATTCCTCATATCTAGTTCCTCTTGTATGCATTTCTCTCTCTCTTTCTCTCTTTCTCTCTTTCTTTCTTTCTTTCTTTCTTTCTTTCTTTCTTTCTTTCTTTCTTTCTTTCTTTCTTTCTTTCTTTCTTTCTTTCTTTCTTTCTTTCTCTCCCTCTCCCCCCTCTCTGTGATGTTAGCCTCTAGGCAGTAGTTGTTTCAGTGCTGTGTGTGCGTGTGTGTGTGTGTGTGTGTGTGTGTGTGTGTGTGTGTGTGTGTGTGTGTGTGTGTGTGTGTGTGTGTGTGTGTGTAGACAGACAGTTGCCTTGTCTGGAGGTGTATAGTTGTACAGGTGTGCTGTATCACAGAGGGTGTGGCTGAGCCTGTCCTTGCACAGGTGTGTCACTTCTCAGAAGGTGTGGATTGGCGGGTGTGTGTGTGTGCACATTTTTGAGAGGGAAAGAGGCCAACTCTGATGTAGTCATTGTGCCCTTGAAGCTGCACTACACACACACACACACACACACACACACACACACACACACACACACACACACACACACACACACACACACACACACACACACACACACACACACACACACACACACACACACACACACACACACACACACACACACACACACACACACACAGCAGCTCAGGCTTAATAATCATGTTTCAGAGAGACCTGCAGACCTGGCTGTCAGACCCTCGTTGGCTCTCTCTTTCTTTAATCTATCTCTTTTCCTCTCGCTCTATTCTTCCCCCTTTTCTCTCCCTCTCGTCTCTCTTCCTTTCTCCTCAAGTGCTGTGTCTGGTTATGTCAGCGATGGGTCCTACACTGTGCCGTTTGTGTGTGCTGTGTGTCGTGTGTTTGTGTGTGATGTGTGTCGTGTGTTTGTGTGCACTGTGTGTGTGTGTGTGTGTGCGTGTATCAGACGCTGTCTCACACTCTGCAGCCCTGTCCAGTCATTCTGATGCTCTTGTAACAGCTCTCGTTGCGACTCAGAGCCAGCGAGAAAGCTGATTGGCTAAGGTGTTTCAGGTGCTCTAGCCTTAGGGTGCCATGACTTTGATCGCCACGGTTACAGAAACGAGACACCCTGTTCTCTCTCCCCCCTCTATACCCCCCCCTCCAATCCAATGGTAGACTAGTTAGTGCCTTCTGTCTGTGTGTCTGTCTGTGTGCCTGTCTGTGTGTCTGTCTGTGTGTCTTTAGAAAGTGGAGGAGAACAGTGGAGTGGGCCTCTGATCATAGTTGAAAGGATAGCCGGGAATCTTTTCTAGAACAGTTTTAAAAGCCTCTACGGGAGTAGGGAGAATGTGTCTCTTTATAGCCCGACACACCAGCCCTTATCACCCACCACAGGTCTCACTATTGGTGATTTCTGCTCACATTGTTGTAATACTTGGAGGAGGAGAAGGAGGAGGGGGGAAGGAGGATAAGAGGAATGAGCATATGAAGAAAGGATAAAGGGATGAGTGAGAAGGGAAGAGTAAGAGAGGAGGAGGAAATAAGGAAGAGAGGAGTTAACTGGACGAAGAGAGAGAGAGCAGTTGGAGGGAGAAGAGGGAGGGAGGGAGGGAGAGAAAGGAGGAGAGGAGAGGGGGAATAAAACAGCAGGAGGGTGACGATGGAGGGAGAGTGGAGCGGGGAGGCTAGGAGGAGAGAGGGAAAGGAGGAGTGGAGAGGGGGAAGAGAGAGAGAGCGAGAGTGGCTGAGCGTTTCCACCTGGTTGATAATCCAGTCAGATTACCGCCGCCTGACAGCACGGACCGTCGTCCCCGGCAACTCATCCGAGCGTCTCCGCGGGAACACGCTGGCTCTTAAGTGGTGTGTGTGTGTGTGTCAGTGATGAGTCAGCATATCTGCTCAGCCATAGGCAGAGACAGAGACAGGCCCCAGCCCCCTTCACCATCCCCCCAGGGAACAAGACTTCATATGGGGCATGGCAGCTGAGGCAACCCCCTCTACGGAGCTGGAGATGGTGGTGGTAGCGTTAGCGGGTGGTTGGGTTGGTGGTGGGGATCATGTGGTTTAGCCTACGCTTGGAGACGGTGTACAAGACCTCTTCTCCTCTTCTACTACCACACACACACACACACACACACACACACACACACACACACACACACACACACACACACACACACACACACACACACACACACACACACACACACACACACACACACACACACACACACACACACACACACACACACACACACAGGTATGTTGTTGTATGGGGTGACTAATTCTACTCTGCATCTGTTCTGTAGGGTGTTTGTCAGTGGCACTGCTGTAGCATGTATTAACGTAGCCAGTCCGTTTTTGGTTGTAAAATTCTGGGATGTGTACCGATGGACGATGACTGAAGATCTATATGAATGAAAAGACCAGCAGGAATTCCCTCTACTTCTCATCCCCTCTCTCTCTTGTCTGTACTTCTCTCTTTCACTCAATCTCTTTCTAGATCGCTCCCCCCCGATGTTGTTAATAGCCCATCCCGGTCTCTCTCGGCTCGTAGCCAGCTCACTAAATCAGAAACGATTGGAGGATTTGGCAGAGGGAGTAAGAGCTCAGCGCAGCGCCTTTGAAGTCAGAGAATGAGAGAAAAATTGCATTTTAAACAGCCCGCAAAACACAACGCTAAAAGTGCTTCTTGTTCTTTAGGATGAAGGGGAGGTGTGTGTGTACCGCTATGTGTGGTGTGTGTGTGTGTGAGAAAGGGGGACAGAAGTAGTTGTGCAATAGTGGACACGGCTTTTAAGTGTGTGTGTGTGTGTGCGTGCGTGTGTGTGTGAGCATTCGTCTGTGTGCAGGCGTACAGTGCCTGGTGTTTATGGTATTATTGTGGATTGCTACCTCTTGCCTTGAGGCCAAGGCATCCACTGTTTACATGAGCCAGAGCGATGACATAATTTAACAGGGACAGACATGATGTCATCCACGGCGGGATTCCTCCTTGGGCGGCTGGTCTGACACCTGAAAAACACAGTAGTGTCCAGAGATGCAGCCACGGCAACCCTCCCTACAGCAATCATCAATACCTGGAGAAAGTCAGAAAGCTCTGTTTACTGCATCTCAGCTCTATTTGATTCATTTGGCTCATTCATATTATAATGCAGTCCATTGAGCCGTGTTTTGTGTGTTAATGTCAGGGTCTTAGATGGATGGAGAGGTCCTGAGTTCACAAAGATGTGAGGGAATATAGAGGGACAGTGAGGGTAAAGGGCATGGATGATAGAGGGACAGTGAGGATGAAGGGCATGGAGGATAGAGGGACAGTGAGGGTAAAGGGCATGGAGGATAGAGGGACAGTGAGGGTAAATTGCATGGAGGATAGAGGGACAGTGAGGGTAAAGGGCATGGAGGATAGAGGGACAGTGAGGGTAAATTGCATGGAGGATAGAGGGACAGTGAGGATAAAGGGACAGTGAGGGTAAAGGGCATGGAGGATAGAGGGACAGTGAGGGTAAAGGGACAGTGAGGGTAAAGGGCATGGAGGATAGAGGGACAGTGAGGATAAAGGGCATGGAGGATAGAGGGAAAGTGAGGATAAAGGGCATGGAGGATAGAGGGACAGTGAGGATAAAGGGTATGGAGGATAGAGGGACAGTGAGGATAAAGGGCATGGAGGATAGAGGGACAGTGAGGATAAAGGGCATGGAGGATAGAGGGACAGTGAGGGTAAATTGCATGGAGGATAGAGGGGCAGTGAGGATAAAGGGCATGGAGGATAGAGGGACAGTGAGGGTAAATTGCATGGAGGATAGAGGGACAGTGAGGATAAAGGGACAGTGAGGGTAAAGGGCATGGAGGATAGAGGGACTGTGAGGGTAAAGGGACAGTGAGGATAAAGGGACAGTGAGGGTAAAGGGCATGGAGGATAGAGGGACAGTGAGGGTAAAGGGACAGTGAGGGTAAAGGGCATGGAGGATAGAGGGACAGTGAGGATAAAGGGCATGGAGGATAGAGGGAAAGTGAGGATAAAGGGCATGGAGGATAGAGGGACAGTGAGGATAAAGGGTATGGAGGATAGAGGGACAGTGAGGATAAAGGGCATGGAGGATAGAGGGACAGTGAGGATAAAGGGTATGGAGGATAGAGGGACAGTGAGGGTAAATTGCATGGAGGATAGAGGGGCAGTGAGGATAAAGGGCATGGAGGATAGAGGGACAGTGAGGGTAAATTGCATGGAGGATAGAGGGACAGTGAGGATAAAGGGACAGTGAGGGTAAAGGGCATGGAGGATAGAGGGACTGTGAGGGTAAAGGGACAGTGAGGGTAAAGGGCATGGAGGATAGAGGGACAGTGAGGATAAAGGGCATGGAGGATAGAGGGACAGTGAGGATAAAGGGCATGGAGGATAGAGGGACAGTGAGGATAAAGGGTATGGAGGATAGAGGGACTGTGAGGGTAAAGGGACAGTGAGGGTAAAGGGCATGGAGGATAGAGGGACAGTGAGGATAAAGGGCATGGAGGATAGAGGGACAGTGAGGATAAAGGGCATGGAGGATAGAGGGACAGTGAGGATAAAGGGTATGGAGGATAGAGGGACAGTGAGGATAAAGGGCATGGAGGATAGAGGGACAGTGAGGGTAAAGGGCATGGAGGATAGAGGGACAGTGAGGGTAAAGGGACAGTGAGGGTAAAGGGCATGGAGGATAGAGGGACAGTGAGGGTAAAGGGCATGGAGGATAGAGGGACAGTGAGGGTAAAGGGCATGGAGGATAGAGGGACAGTGAGGGTAAAGGGCATGGAGGATAGAGGGACAGTGACGGTAAAGGGACAGTGAGGGTAAAGGGCATGGAGGATAGAGGGACAGTGAGGGTAAAGGGCATGGAGGATAGAGGGACAGTGAGGGTAAAGGGCATGGAGGATAGAGGGACAGTGAGGGTAAAGGGCATGGAGGATAGAGGGACAGTGAGGGTAAAGGGCATGGAGGATAGAGGGACAGTGAGGATAAAGGGCATGGAGGATAGAGGGACAGTGAGGGTAAAGGGCATGGAGGATAGAGGGACAGTGAGGATAAAGGGCATGGAGGATAGAGGGACAGTGAGGATAAAGGGCATGGAGGATAGAGGGACAGTGAGGATAAAGGCATGGAGGATAGAGGGACAGTGAGGATAAAGGGCATGGAGGATAGAGGGACAGTGATGGTAAAGGGCATGGAGGATAGAGGGACAGTGAGGGTAAAGGGCATGGAGGATAGAGGGACAGTGAGGGTAAAGGGCATGGAGGATAGAGGGACAGTGAGGGTAAAGGGCATGGAGGATAGAGGGACAGTGAGGGTAAAGGGCATGGAGGATAGAGGGACAGTGAGGGTAAAGGGCATGGAGGATAGAGGGACAGTGAGGGTAAAGGGCATGGAGGATAGAGCGACAGTGAGGGTAAAGGGCATGGAGGATAGAGGGACAGTGATGGTAAAGGGCATGGAGGATAGAGGGACAGTGAGGGTAAATTGCATGGAGGATAGAGGGACAGTGAGGGTAAAGGGCATGGAGGATAGAGGGACAGTGAGGGTAAAGGGCATGGAGGATAGAGGGACAGTGAGGGTAAAGGGCATGGAGGATAGAGGGACAGTGAGGGTAAAGGGCATGGAGGATAGAGGGTCAGTGAGGGTAAAGGGCATGGAGGATAGAGGGACAGTGAGGGTAAAGGGCATGGAGGATAGAGGGACAGTGAGGGTAAAGGGCATGGAGGATAGAGGGACAGTGAGGGTAAAGGGCATGGAGGATAGAGGGACAGTGAGGGTAAAGGGCATGGAGGATAGAGGGACAGTGAGGGTAAAGGGCATGGAGGATAGAGGGACAGTGAGGATAAAGGGCATGGAGGATAGAGGGATAGTGAGGGTAAAGGGTATGGAGGATAGAGGGACAGTGAGGATAAAGGGCATGGAGGATAGAGGGACAGTGAGGATAAAGGGCATGGAGGATAGAGGGACAGTGAGGGTAAAGGGTATGGAGGATAGAGGGACAGTGAGGATAAAGGGCATGGAGGATAGAGGGACAGTGAGGATAAAGGGCATGGAGGATAGAGGGACAGTGAGGATAAAGGTCATGGAGGATAGAGGGACAGTGAGGATAAAGGGCATGGAGGATAGAGGGACAGTGAGGATAAAGGGTATGGAGGATAGAGGGACAGTGAGGGTAAATTGCATGGAGGATAGAGGGGCAGTGAGGATAAAGGGCATGGAGGATAGAGGGACAGTGAGGGTAAATTGCATGGAGGATAGAGGGACAGTGAGGATAAAGGGACAGTGAGGGTAAAGGGCATGGAGGATAGAGGGACTGTGAGGGTAAAGGGACAGTGAGGGTAAAGGGCATGGAGGATAGAGGGACAGTGAGGATAAAGGGCATGGAGGATAGAGGGACAGTGAGGATAAAGGGCATGGAGGATAGAGGGACAGTGAGGATAAAGGGTATGGAGGATAGAGGGACTGTGAGGGTAAAGGGACAGTGAGGGTAAAGGGCATGGAGGATAGAGGGACAGTGAGGATAAAGGTCATGGAGGATAGAGGGACAGTGAGGATAAAGGGCATGGAGGATAGAGGGACAGTGAGGGTAAAGGGTATGGAGGATAGAGGGACAGTGAGGATAAAGGGCATGGAGGATAGAGGGACAGTGAGGGTAAAGGGTATGGAGGATAGAGGGACCGTGAGGATAAAGGGCATGGAGGATAGAGGGACAGTGAGGGTAAAGGGCATGGAGGATAGAGGGACAGTGAGGGTAAAGGGCATGGAGGATAGAGGGACAGTGAGGGTAAAGGGTATGGAGGATAGAGGGACAGTGAGGGTAAAGGGCATGGAGGATAGAGGGACAGTGAGGGTAAAGGGCATGGAGGATAGAGGGACAGTGAGGATAAAGGGCATGGAGGATAGAGGGACAGTGAGGGTAAAGGGCATGGAGGATAGAGGGACAGTGAGGATAAAGGGCATGGAGGATAGAGGGACAGTGAGGGTAAAGGGCATGGAGGATAGAGGGACAGTGAGGATAAAGGGCATGGAGGATAGAGGGACAGTGAGGGTAAAGGGCATGGAGGATAGAGGGACAGTGAGGGTAAAGGGCATGGAGGATAGAGGGACAGTGAGGGTAAAGGGCATGGAGGATAGAGGGACAGTGAGGGTAAAGGGCATGGAGGATAGAGGGACAGTGAGGGTAAAGGGCATGGAGGATAGAGGGACAGTGAGGGTAAAGGGCATGGAGGATAGAGGGACAGTGAGGGTAAAGGGCATGGAGGATAGAGGGACAGTGAGGGTAAAGGGCATGGAGGATAGAGGGACAGTGAGGGTAAAGGGCATGGAGGATCTGCCTGAAGTTGAGGGAGCATGATCCTTTCATTTGATTCTATTCTGTTGTTTTCTATTCTCTCCTTTCTTTCCCTCCTGTTCTCCATGTCAAACTCTTTATCAAATGTACTCTGTCTCTCAAGCCCATTGTTCTGTATGGACTGGAAACTGTTCAATCTGAAAAACTCTATATTGGAAAATATTTTTTGGCCATGAGGGTTACCTAAATCCAGAAAGGTTGAGTATAAACTGTTGTTTATCTGGTCCAGCAATGGCCAGTGTGTGTGTGTGTAGATGAGCGAGTGTGTATTTTTTGTGTGCATACAAGGAAGTGACTGTGTGGAACAGTGTGGAACGGTACACCGTAACACATGAAAGCGTTAAATATATTCAGGATCCTCTGTTGAATATACATGCAGATCTGTGAGTGTGTTCCTGTCTCCTGAAAGCTCTCACCCGAGTGCAGAGAGAGAGAGGAAGAGGGTGAGGAAACAAGAAAAGAGAGAGACAGAGAGAAAAAGAGAGAAAAAAAACAACAAAGATCTGTCATCAGTCATTCATGGATAATCAGTCTCGTGGGACACACACACACACACACACACACACACACACACACACACACACACACACACACACACACACACACACACACACACACACACACACACACACACACACACACACACACACACACACACACACACACACACACACACACACACACACACACCCTGCCGCCAGGGTCCTAATCCTTTAGGGACTCATTGTGCCTGTGTGTATGCCTATCAACATTTTGGCTGTTCGCTGATTAAAACCAAACTCTAATTTTTTTGCTTCATTCTCTCTATTTTTGATTGCAAGTGTAGTATTTCTCCTCCTTTTTGTCTTTACTTTCATGTCACTTTGATCATTATCTGTTGTCTTTTTCGATCATTTTCATAAGAATATGTGATTTATGTTGGAAGCCTGCACGCATGCATTACGTGTGTGCTTTTGTGCTTACCTATCCATGCTTGAGTCTATCAGTTAGTGTTTTTCCGTGCATATGTGTGCACGTCTATGTGTGTGTCTGTCTGCTAGTCCCCCCCCCCCGTCTCTCACTCTCTTCAATAATGCCTTTATTGGCAGGAAATTCCCTTGTAAATATTGCCAAAGTCAGGGAATATGAAATGGGACTAGATTGAATAGCTTACATATAGATGTGGTTAGGTTAGGTTGGGCTCGCTCTCCCCCTCGCTCTCCTCCTCGCTCTCCTCCTCGCTCTCCTCCTCGCTCTCATCCCCTCTCTCTCCCTCATCTCTATTGCTCTCTCGCTCTCACTCAACTCTCTCCCTCAACTCTCTCCCTCAACTCTCTCCCTCATCTCTATTGCTCTCTCGCTCTCACTCAACTCTCTCCCTCAACTCTCTCCCTCAACTCTCTCCCTCATCTCTATTGCTCTCTCGCTCTCACTCAACTCTCTCCCTCAACTCTCTCCCTCAACTCTCTCACTCACTGTCTCTCACTCATATGCTCTCCCTCTCCTATTTGCTATATCTCTCATGATCGTAGCCTAGTAACCTCTGTTCCCCTCTCGTATGCTGCTTGCATGGGCACATGACTGAAGACACACACGCGCTAATGCTTGGTGTATATATTGTGCACGCACACTGACACCTGTGCCGAGCGCCGTTAATATTATATTTAGGTAAAGCAAAGTGCTGCATGCATAAACCACACACCCCCCCCACACACACACATACACACACACACACACACACACACACACACACACACACACACACACACACACACACACACACACACACACACACACACACACACACACACACACACACACACACACACACACACACACACACACACACACACACACACACACACACACATACACACATACAAACAGTGATGCTTGTTGTAGATATAGTACTCCGAGGGTGCTTGTGTTGAGTAGGTGGGTACCGGGTTTGTTCTACATTTAGATAAGCATGCACAACTCCTACTTCCACTCAGAACAGAGCATGGGCAATACTGTCTCTCTCCTCTCTCTCTCTGTCTGTCTGTCTCTCTCTCTCACTCGCTCTCTCTCCTGTCTGTGTCTCTCCTCTCTCTCTCTCTGTCTCTCTTTCGCTCTCTCTCTCTCTGTCTGTCTGTCTCTCTCTCACTCGCTCTCTCTCCTGTCTGTGTCTCTCCTCTCTTTCTCTCTCTCTCTCTCTCTCTCTCTCTCTCTCTCTCTCTCTCTCTCTCTCTCTCTCTCTCTCTCTCTCTCTCTCTCTCTCTCTCTCTCTCTCTGTCTGTCTCCTCTCTTTGCATGGTTCATGTGTGTTTTGAATCAGCCAGGGCTAGAGGCTGAATGGACAAGAGGTGTGGCAGAGACAAATCTGGGCGAAAGAGTGAAGACTAGACACACACTCTTGCACTATTGACTCCCATCAGTCTTCTGCAGTAAAGGCAGATCACCACAGGCTCTCCAGAAATATCATCCACCCATGTGCTTTTCATTAGTGTGGACTTGGATGGCCCATATCCCCACATCCTGTTACTATGGTGAACATGGAAAGTTCACTCATCCCTTTACTTCCTGGAAGCCCATATATGGTTGTTCCTTCCACTGTGGGCTGGGTGAGGTCTAGCCAGAAGAACTCGGCTGTTATGATACTGGAGCCATTTCTTCCTCTCCTAATGGGTTAATCAGGGCCTGATTCTTTAACTTGAAAACAGACTAAAGTGATGTCAGCAGAGGGATGCCGGTCCATGGACCAGGGGATGGGAAAAGGTGGTTCCAATGTCTCAGGGCAGATGGTGTTCTGCAATCCACTGTTTAACACTTGAGTCATTCGCACAACTTCCGTTCTTCTTTCAAATCAGCATCTGACTCAGGTCTTGGAAACAGCTGTTTGCCGTCTGTAAGCAATCAAATGCCGAGAACCAGCAGACTCTCATCTTGGGGTAACAGGGTAGGGGTATACTAGGGGTAATGGGGTAGTGGGGACCTGAATGTGTGAGGGCTATTATAAGGTTCCCCCTTCTTTAACCCTTCAGTACAGAGAGAAATAGAGGGTGAGAGAAAGAGAAAGGGAGAAAAATAAAGAAAGGTTCCCCCTCTCTTCCCTTCCTGTACATATTCTGCTGATTTATGCGCCTCAGAGGGAAATCTCTCATTTGTAGCTTTTCATCTATTTTTTTCATTTCTTTCTTTTTTTCCTTTCTCTCTCTCCAGCTCCTGTAATGTAATTCAGTACTGCTGGTTGTCCCAGGCGACATGCTCTCTCTCTCTCGCTGTGCCTCGCTAAATCTCTCCTACACACACACACACACACACACACACACACACACACACACACACACACACACACACACACACACACACACACACACACACACACACACACACACACACACACACACACACACACACACACACACACACACACACACACACACACACACACACGCACACAAACACACACACACACATTCTCTCACCATTTCTCTCTCTCTCTCTCTCTCTCTCTCTCTCTCTGCCTCTCTCTCTTTGATGAAGTAACATGAATGAGTCAGGAAAAGAACTGTAGAGGGACAAAAGAGTCAGAACTGAAGGGAAAAGCAATCTAGATCTTGTTTAACAAAAAGCCTCTCTTTTTCTGGCTGTGTGTGAGTTTTTTTGTAAACACTGCTTGGCGCCTGCTCACATTTGTAGGGTGTGTGTGTGTGTCCATGTGTACCACTGCCACCTTATTTGAGTACCCCTGTCACCTTTGCAATTCCTTCCCATCAAAACATATGAGAAGGACCTGCCACACACTCGCTGAGGGCGGTGTGCCAGGACTGTGGGTGGTTGGAGCCTGTTGAAAGGGTCGGACGGAGGGGAAGGTGCCAACTGTGCAGCAGTGAGCGGAACAGCTCAGCTAACAAGAGTCAGAACCTCTGGTACACGCAGGGAGACACACACACACTTTTTTTCTCTCTTTTTCCACTCCTACTCTGTCAATTTTAAAAATTGTATTCATTATTTTGCAGTATATTTGTGTCAAGTGGAGGTAGTGTGTGTTGTGTTCAGTGGTCAGTGTGTCGGCATGTGGATAGAGGCACTGTTAATTGGCTAAAGTGACAATAGACCACAAGGGGATATTGATCTCCGATTGGCTGCTGATCGATTGAATCTACCAACTTCCCGTCTCCCAGGAGTGTGTATGTGTGTGCCAGGGAGTGTGTGTGCATGTGTGTGTGTGTCCATTGACCAGGAACAGTCCATTCAAGCAAGAATAGGCTACTAGGAGGAAGGTTATTCACAGTGAGCTAAACTGAAGGAAACTTCTCTTCATCTCGCCCTTCTCTCTCTATGTGTTTGAAAGTTCCTCATAACATCCCTCACTCTTGCTCTTTTTTCATAATAGTAGTGTGTGTGTGTGTGTGTGTGTGTGTGTGTGTGTGTGTGTGTGTGTGTGTGTGTGTGTGTGTGTGTGTGTGTGTGTGTGTGTGTGTGTGTGTGTGTGTGTGTGTGTGTGTGTGTGTGTGTGTGTGTGTGTGTGTGTGTGTGTGTGTGTGTGTGTGTGTGTGTGTGTGTGTGTGTGTGTGTGTTGTAGACAGAGACAGAGACAGAGACAGAGACAGAGACAGAGACAGAGACAGAGAGAGACCTTGAGTTGTCTGGTCAGTTATGTTTTCACTCTGCTTCTCCGAGCCAAATACCACTCTGCTGCTGTGGACAAGAAACTGACCAAAGGGAGTGTGTGTGTGTGTGTGTTTGTGTACTTGTGGCTTTTAACAGAACTGGGCTCACATTTGCAGAAGACAACCAGATCTGGGAATATTGGAATATGGAAGTATTGTTGATGCTCGTCAGTAATGGGGTCTCCAG